>NW_017731635.1:912590-1001735 GCF_001890085.2 Hipposideros armiger | reverse complement strand
TCTTAGCTGTGGAGGGCAGTGTCACTGGCCCTCATATGTGGGATCCGAACCGGGGCCCTCTGGCGTCCCAAGCCAGTTCTTAACCAACACGCCACTCGGCCGGCCCCCAACTCTGTGTTGTCATCAGAAGAAGTAAATAGACATGGTGGTTGGATTGGGATGTGCTTGGATTGAGGATACAAAGATGATGTACACAAAGCATGCTGAAAAATTAAAACATTATGAGTAAAAATTTATTGATTTTTTTTATTCATCAAAACTGTATTGATTTTTTAAAAAGTTTATTGATCAGGGGTGGGCCACTCAGTCTCCTCGGGGGTCACATAGGTTATGTGTTCGAGAGACATGGGCCAGGGTCCTGAAAACCTGGGAGATGCGTGTTGTTTGGGGGGAGAATAGTGACGGCTCTGTCCCTATGTGGGAACGTGCTCCCTGTTGTCAGGTCATTGGCTTTTTACGTACTGGCAACCAAATCAACTCAAAAAAACAAACAAACCTGTGTGGGCTAAACAAAACACATTTGCCAGTCTGATTTTCACTGCCAGTTACCAGTTTGAAACATCTGTGTTGATATCTAGGCAGGAACTTGAATATAAACATTCTCGTTGTCGTTCATTAAACAGAATGTATACCGTGTTTCAGGTTTTCTAATTAATTCCTTGAAAGTTACTCAGATGTTTTTCCTCAGCTATAATTTCCAGAAGGCCCTGAGTTTTTGTCCAACGTATATTTTTCTTAAAGGAGAATTAGGTAGCTGGTGACCCCGATAGGATTTTCAGAGAGTGAGCGTTGAAGAAATGCGCACACCTGGCATTAGGGGAAAGCTAAGGTAAGACTGTAAGGCGGGAAGGTAAATCCCAGCTAAGCGTTTCTGCATCTGGGGAGCAGCTAAGGGTTATTACCATGTGGTCCACTTTAGTGCATGCAGCATGCTTTTATGGAGGACAGAAGAGTGCCCACTAGCCGGTCACTGTGGGCAAGAAGAAAGCTGAACATTGACCTCAGAAAGGAATTCGGTCTTGATTTTAAGAAGGCATTTAAGACAATAATCCAATACTTTGGAGTACCTAAATGGATGGTGGAAACTATGAGAAAACCACAGGTAGTGTCTGGTCAAAAAGAAAGTGGTGGGAGGTGTGTGGAGGTGAGCAAGCATAGAAAAGAATTCTGAAGCCGGTGGAAGGGCACACAGGAGCTCACGAATTGCAATATTTATAACCATGTGAGCCCGTGAGAGGAGGAGGGTGACAACGGAGGAGAGGCTGCCGGGAGAAGAGACCATCTTGAAAGATTCATGCGGGCAAAGGCTTGGGAGGATGTCCATATCGTGTCAAGGTAACACCTTCATTCTTTGGAAGCCAGGTTTCAGAGGCACAGCCAACGCCTGAAAATGGAAATCTCTTTCTCATACGACCCGTTTTCTATTACATGCTTAATAGCCGCTATGCATTTCCTTCACCCCGGTGGAGCCTCGGGCTGTGTTCGTTCCATGGGAGAAGCTCAGAAATTACCCCAAGTCCGGTCCCCTCCAAGCTGCTGAACAGTCTGGGTTGTAGATGGATTTTTGAGGTTTGAGGTGGGTACCGCCTGTACCTTGGGAGTGGCTGTCCTTGCCAATGCCCCCAGTGCCCCATGGAGGGCAGAGGACAGACTGAATCAAAGTAGGCTGTGGGTGTTTACCTGTCTTAGGCTCTTATCACCGAATGTTGTCACTGTTACTCCCCAGTCTTGTCTGGGCAGGACACAGCTAATTGCTCATTGGCCTTCTGTGGGGGTCCACCCATTTCTGGTCCCGCCCTGCCACTCATTTTCTTATTGTTTCCTCTCCAAAATAAACTGGGACAAAATTCCATGTCATAACAGGTACATGGAGGGGAGTCTCCCACTTATTTTGAAATACAGCAATCACCCGGAAATTACTGGCATTTTCTTCTTAACTGCAAATTTTAGTTATTTTGGTTGCTTCCCATTGGAAACTTGGCTTATGGTGGTTTAATTTCTAAAAATTGCATCTTTCTTTACTTCTATAAATATAACTAATCTCAGAAATAATGAACACTCCCCAAAGTATTTTCCATACTCATCTCCTCAGTAAACAATTGCTCTTTTCTTGCATTCAAATGCTTTTGAACAGGAGTCATCTCGTCGTGAGCAGTGTTTTTTAATAAGTCCCTTTTTGTGGACAGTCTGATGCATTCTATGTAGTGTGGGTTTAACTGATGAAGAATGGGGAATGTTGTCAATAAATTTTCATCCACTGAAATGGAAACACCGTTCCTGTTATGTTGCACTCCTGAAAAGCAATTACAAAAGGTGCATGTAAATCTGGAGTGTCTGGAGAAATATTTGCCTTTTGTTTTCTTATTTTAACATAAGGTCTCTGTTTTGGGGGTGTTCAGTGTGGGTGTGCCCATACTAGTGCTACTGGCATGCTTTAATTTAAAACCTGGATGCAAATCCTTTCCCCCAAATCAATATAGGAAAAGGCCCAGGTCAAGGTCAAAGCGAAACCCAGGACTTTTGTCTCCATATCAAAGATGGAAAGACTGAGGTCATTTTGACATACTTTATCTCTCACAAAATTACAAAGCTCACTGCAATGATTTATTTATTAGATTAGGCTCTGGAACCATTAACAAAGTCCTTTTCAAATGTAAACAGTGGGGTATTGATTCAATTGGAGCCCAAGTACATGTTGACTCCACAAAAACTCCCGAAGCTTCTTATAACTTGGATCAGCCTAGTCCGATTCCTTTTATCCTCACCTCCTTTTAACATCGTTGAAGCAATGTTACCACTTAATTGCTAACTCATCTGTAGCAGGAAACAATTATTCTGAATAAGCCCACGGACTGCTCTGGTTTTCCAGCAGATTATTTAAAAACAATATTTCCTTAAGATAACAATTTTGATAATGATGCAGGAAGGAAATATATTTGCAATTAAACGAACATGCTTTAGCACAACAAGCAATAAAAAGCTTAACACTGAGCCTTTGTGAATTAAATGCCGGAACCACGTTGGACAAAAGTCATGGTTCTGCTGACACATTTATTTCTCAGTAAATGAAGACTGTTTAGGTTTAATGCATTTGTGGTTAGCAATAGTTTAAAAGATCAATGTAAATTCGTTCTGAACTAGTAAATAAGGCTTTAATGAAACTTCTAACAGCATGCTTTCACACCTTAGATCTCTTTATCATTCCGAGGTGACACAGCAGGACTCTCCTTGAGCTCGATGACATGCACATAACATTATGAAGTGTTTGACAGATTTTATTTGATGTTTATTTGATTTACGAGGTTGATACTGGGTTTCAACATCTCCCTATCAGCCTTTTATTCAGGGCTAGTGCAGCGTGTTCATGAAGAGTTTCTCCTAAATGTGCTTATTAATAGGCCATATATATATATATATATATATATATATATATACACACACATACATACATATACACACATACTATTAATGAAATGCAGTTTAAGACTGGGATCATTAAACATTTCCACTCTACTAAATGAGGTAATGTATGAGAAAGCACTTCGCAAACTGTAAAGCCATATACAGATGTTAGTTATCATAATTATTGTTGTTACAGGAAACCCGGGTTTTGTATATTATTATTCTGTTTTCCTTTAACACTTAATTCAAAGAGTAAATACAGACAACCCATTTCCTTAAAAACCTGCTGCAGCTTTTTAAGCAGTTCTGAGCGTTTCATTAAGGTTTTATGGTAAATCATGCATGATGCTGTGAGAGTAGGTTAGCCTTCAAGAACATCTACTGACAAAACAAACACGACTGGTTACGTTAAACTTGGCCAATGTGAAACTTGACTAAGGGCGCTGGAGAATTTTCACCTGGGTCCGAGAACCGCTAGATGAAGCACATCAAAAAGTTATTTTGTGAGATGTAAAGATGCCTCCTGTTATCTTCCGAGTTGTCTATTTGCCTTTTGTGTCCTTCATGGATGATGAACGCCATAATTTATTTTATTTATTTTTTGTCAGGAGGAGGCAAAGAAAGGGAATTTTTATTTCTTTCTGTCTCCCTTTTTTAGTTTGGTCTAGGAGAGACTTAGGGGCTGGAGGACACATACTTATTCATAAAAGTCAAGATAAAGTTATTGAGGTAAAAAGAAATGATTTCTTGGAGTAGAATTTGAACCTTATCCTAGTGACATGAGGATAGCTTGGCAAATTTTATGAGCCGCTAAGAAACTGACCCATGGAAATTGATGACGACACTTTCTGCACAGCCCACCTTGGTGATGAAATTAAAGGTCCAGTTTACTTCTTACCATAGAACCTTCACAATATGATGACATTATTTTTCCTTTTCCCTTTTTTGGCTTAAACGCGTAACGAGCACGAAAAACCTTACTCATGGTTAATTATGCAAAAATAAAGCAAATATTTTAAGTAAATAAAGGGACTCATTACCCAGTTCCTGGGCTTGCTGTATTGCAAATGTTCTTGCTTGATGTGAAGTTAACAAGGAAATATAAATGTTAGCAGGTAAATGGGCAGAAAGTGCTTCTTCCCATTGGTAAGTGATACCATAAAGGTGTTTAACACATAGAACTGGTGAGTAGATCCTGTAGCATTGTGTTTCCATGGTGGGGAGTAAAATAAACAAAGTTACCTATGCTTGAAAAGCAAGAAAGCAAACATAACAGAGAGAGAGTAAAAAAGCTACAGAAAAATGGGAGGCATTAACTAAACTGTATGCTTCAGGAATTCCAAAGCAAAGCTTCTTACAACCAAGCTATCTCCCCCCTGGGTGACCATTTCTGGTCCATCCTGACTTCTTAGGCCCACAAGCTCTGGTCTCTTGCCTCTGACCGCACCAGGTGCATCCCTGCTCGAGTATGGCTGAAATTGACCCTCTGGTACTAACTGAGGCAGCGCTTACGTCCCTCCAGACCCACTCTTTCTGCTGATACAGCCTATGGCAATGTTTGATTGATTAGCGGCCATGCCATTTTAGAACACCTCATGTATATTAGACACACAATGAAAAGTTTATAATGGCCAAATGAATGAAGGAGAAAAAAAATCACCCTGCTCACTCAGTTCTGTGTCCATTTGAAAAAAGGTCACAAGTTGTAAAGACAAGAATTAAATCAACATCACTCAAGCTTGGCACGTTATCACTGTGAATGTTCTCTGTTGGATGGTAAAGGAATATCTACCTTTGGTCCCTTTAGGTGGTTGATAATAGCATAAATGTTAATGACACATATTTGTAATAAAAAAATGATGTTAAGCACCATTGCTTCAGGTATCAGAACAGGTTTTGGTACAGAACATCTGCCTTTTAAAGTAGAATCTAAAACTTAATGTGTTTTTCTTTAAAAAATTCTCAGTTGTGCTCACTTTTCCAGATTTACAAATAACAGTATAACAAACTTTGAACCTGTTTATAGCTTTTTTTGTTACTCAAGGAATAGTGTCAGTGAATTCACTGAAGATAATTTAATTCAACATTATATTTGGTTTGTTTGCCACACAATAAATTATATATATAGAAGCTTCATTTCCTTGTCCTCAAAATAATAAGCTTCAGCTAAAGTATCCCTCGGACTTTAAAATTCTTTAATTTTTAGAAGTGTAATTAAACAAATGTGATTATCCTATTAAAATCTTCAGGATATAGAAAGTTTTCTGAAAGAAAGATGAGAAATCCTAATCAGGATACAAATAATTTGGCCCCTACATCAATGAGGAGCAATCCTGATGTTGTGATGCTTCAAAGTATACTTGGTTTTCTGAAGGAATGATGTGAACGTTCAACTCTTAAAAAGTATGTTTCTATTCTCTTCAAATAAAGAAATAATATGTTAATAGTAGGGTATTGAAACTAAAAATGTTGGGAATACTGCCAGTGCATATATTGTATACTAGAAGTCAGAGGGAAAGTAATGCTTATAAAGGGAGAAAAAGTAATTTTTTAAAGCTAATACAACTATTATATTTTTTAGGCAGCAGAGCAATCTTTTAATGCTTAAAATATATTCAGATGTGAATTTACTTACCAAGTTAAAACATTGATTGTATAAAATCAATTAAAGTTAAAGCTAATACGATTGCTATTTTGATTTTAATGGCTCCTGTAAGAGGGGTTTGGGAATAGCAATTTTTATTTTGCAAAATATTTTTGTTTCATAAGATAAAGGAACATAAGTTAAGATATAGGTAAGCACCTATTATGGGATCTCTATATCAATTTTTAAAAATATTTTTTATTTTTCAATTATAATAGCATACAATATTTATATTAGTTTCAGGTGTACAACATAGTGATTAGACATTTATGTAACTTATGAAGTGATCACCCTGATTAAATCTAGTACCCATTTGACACCATACATAGTTATTGCAGTATTATTGACTATATTCCTTATGCTATACTCTATATCCCCATGACTACTTTATAACTACCAACCTGTACTTCTTAATCTCTCTACCTTTTTCACCCATTCGCCAACCCCCCTCAAAATGTTTTCTACATCTATGAGTTTGTTGCTGTTTTGTTTGTTTCTTTATTTTGTTCTTTAGATTCCACCTATAAGTGAAGTCATATGGCATTTATCTTCCTATGTCTGACTTATTCCACTCACTACAATACTCTCTAGGTCCATCCATGTTGTTGCAGATGGCAAGATTTCATTCTTTTTTATGGCTGAGTAATGTTCCATTGTATACATATACCACCTCTTCTTTATCCATTCATCTATTGATGGACACCCAGGCTGCCTCCGTGTCTTGGTTATTGTAAACAATGCTGCAATGAACATATGGATGCACATGTCCCTTTGAAGTAGTGTTTTGGGTTTCTTTGGATAAGTACGCAGAAGTGGGATTACTGGGTTCTTCTTGATCTCTTGTTATGGCCTTTGTTTTAAAGTCTATTTTGTCTGATATAAGTATTGCTACTCCAGCTTTTTGTTTCCATTTTCGTGAAATAGCTTTTCCCATCCCTTTACTTTCAGTCTGTGTGTATCTTTTTTTTTTTTTTTTAAGATTTTATTGGGGAATTGGGGGAGGGGAACAGCGTTGGGGAATTGAGGATGGGGAACAGACAGGTAGACAAAGTGCTGTTTTGTTCTTCAGTCTAGTTGTGGAGGACGTCGCTTCACTGGCCCACGTTGGTCTGATCATTGCTCTACCCGGGTGAGGCAATCAGTCGCTGGTCATTGGTCGGCCGCTCACTGCGGCTCACAGCAGCTCTCACCAGCTGCCAGCCGCTCACACTGTCTGCCAGCCACTCACGCAGCTCACAGCAACCCACTGCAGCCCACACCGTTGCCCGCGACTCACAGCAGCCCAGCTCCAGGTCGAGCAGTTGTTCATCATCTTAGCTGTAGAGGGCGCAGCGTCCCTGGCCCTTAATGTGGAATCCAAACCGCGGCCCTGCTGCTCAGAGCTGGTGCTCCCAAGCGAGCTCTTAACCAACTGAGCCACTCCGCTGGCCCCAGTCTGTGCGTATCTTTTGATCTGAAGTGAGTCTCTTGTAGGCAGCATATGTAAAGGTCTTGTTTTCTTATTCATTCAGCCACCCTTTGTCTTTTGAGTGGGGCATTTAATCCATTTACATTGAAAGTAATTGTTGATAGATTTATAGTTATAGCCATTTTATTATTCATAGTTTTTATTATTTTTTGTTCTTCTTAAAGAAGTGTTTTTAACATTTCTTGTAATCCTGGTTTGGTGGTGATGAACTCCATTAGCTTTTTCTTGTCTGAGAAGCTCTTTATTTGATCCTAAATGATAGCCTGGCTCAATAGAGTATTATTAGTTATAGGTTGTTGCTTTCCATCTCTTTGAATATTTCATGCCACTCCCTTCTGGCCTGCAAAGTTTCCATTGAGAAATCAGTTGACAGTCTTACCTACCCTTGTAGGTAGTTAACTACTTTTCTCTTGGTACTCTTAAGATTCTTCCTTTGTCTTTAACCTTTGGCATTTTATTATGATGTGTCTTGGTGTGGGCCTCTTTGGGTTCATCTAGTTTGGGACTCTCTGTGCTTCCTGGACTTGTATGTCTATTTCCTTTGCCAGGTTAGGGAAGTTTTCCATCATTATTTCTCTAAATAAGTATTCGATTCCTTGTTCTCTCTCTTTTTCCTCTGGTACCCCTATGATGCAAGTGTTACACTTGGTGTTGTCCCAGAGGCCCTTTAATTTCTGCTCATTCTTTTGGATTCTTTTTCCTTTTTTGCTGTTCAGATTGGGTGTTTTCTGCTACTTCTAAATTGCTGATTCGATCCTCTGCTTCATCTAATCTACTTTTGATTCCCTCTAATGTATTCTTTATTTCAGTTATTATAGTTTTCATTTCTGACTGGTTCCTTTTTTATGTTTTCTATTTCCATTTTTAGGTTTCCTATCTCTTTGTTGAAGTTCTCACTGAGGTCATTGAGCATCCTTATAACCAATATTTTGAACACTGTGTCTAGTAGATTGCTTTTCTCCATTATGTTTAGGTTTTTTTTTTAATTCTCTAGAGTTTTGTTCTGTTCTTTCATTTGGGACATATGTCTCTTCATTTTGACTGTCTGCCTGTGTTTCTCTCTATGTATTAGGTAGGGCTGCTATGCATCCTGGTCTTAGTAGAGTGGTCTTATGTAGTAGGTGTTCATTGGGACCCAGTGGCACAATCTCCCTGGCCAACTGTCAGATGTTTCAGGGTATTACTTAGGTGGGTTGAGTGTGTCCTCCTGTTGTAGTTGAGCCTTGGTTGCTGTTTGCACATCTGTGGGAGGGATTGGCCCTTGGGCCAAATGGTTATGAGGACTGGCCATGACAACAGTGAAGGAGCTTTGTGCTGGGGCTGACTCTATGGAGCAGGTTTTGCTTTATCAAGGCTCTGGTGTCTGCCCAGTCTGCCCTTTGGGTGTTTCATCCTTGGAGGCAGCCAGGTGCTGCTTCAACTCAGTCCAAAGCCAGCCATCAGGTATGTTGTCCCTGGGCCTTCTGAAAGGGGCCCTGCCCAAGTTCAGTAGCAGCCTGTCTGTGTTCAGGGCCACCTGATATGAGTCACAAAGCAATCTGCAGATGGCCGGCACCCATGTTGGGCTTGGAGGTGCCTGGGAGAGACCAAACTGTGAAGTGAGGCCAGCTGATGCTAGTACTGGGCTTGGGACTGCTTAGCAAGAGATATGGGATATGCTGAGGCCAAATGCTGCTTGTTTGGGGTTTGTGAACCTTTGATTTTAGGAAAGTTCGAAGCATGAGCCATGACAGGCCAGTGGTTTGGGAAAGTCACTGAAACTGGCTTGGGTGGGTCTGAAAGTTAGGTGGGTGGGTGTCAAGGAGTCACCAGGGCAGGTGAATTGTGTTAGTTGAATTGATGGAGACTCAGGTATGGCGGCTGCCTGTGTCTCTATGCTGGTAAGAGGGAGGGCTCAACAAAGGAACAATAGCTTCTGCCAGCTCCTCCATCCAGGAGAAAGTGCCCCTCCAGCCCTCGGCTTGAAATCAGACAGTTCAGCTCCTCCCCATATGTCTTGGCACCTCTTGAGCTGCTGCCCCAGCGCTGGAACTCAGAGCGAGTTGAGTCTCTCAGTGAGTGAGTCTGTGATTGGACCCTTTAGGACGAGCACCTGGGAGAGCAGTCACTCTCCATCTCATTCAGCCACAATCTCTGCTGGTTTTCACATTCAGAATTTAAATGGACTGCTCTTCCTGGCACTGGAAACATGGGCTAGGAGCCTGGTGTGGGGCTGGGACCCTTCACTCCTCCAGGCGGGCATCTGCAGCCACGATATCCCTGCTGATTTTTAAACATCACTTGTGGATGTGGGAGCAGCTTTTTCCTGTCTCCAGCCCACCTACCAGTTTCAAGGTGGCTTATTCTGTATCCTTAGAAGCTGGACTTCTGTTCAGCTAGACTTCAGGCAGTTCTCAGTGATGGTTGTTCTGTAGTTTAGTTGTAATTTTCATGTGGTCATGAAAGGAGGCAAACACAGCATTTACCTCCTCTGCCATCTTTACTGGAAAGTCTCTCTATATCTGGTTCTCATCAATAGCAAGCATTTCTACACTATACTGGTTTTAAAATATCCCTTAAAGATCCAGTTGAGTAACTGATTCACAGTGTGCCAACTATAATAATGATTATGGACTTTATATGTGTTTAAATTTATAATTGAAACTGAATTATTACATTTCTCAAAGGAATACAGCTTCTTAGATGTTAGCTTTTAAACTGCATATAGTATTACAATGAATTTTCAAAACAACATTTTTATAATTCCAAAATTCTGACCTTAAGCAATTAAATTTCATTGTGATAATGTCAACCAATCTAAGTGAAACAGGCGATACACTTTATTGATATGTGTGGATGCGCAGAGTTTCTGATGAAATATCAAGTTAATAAAGCCAGGGAAACAATTGGGTTTTCCTGGTGCTGTTGTGCAAAAACTGGACACATTTTCCCACAGAAGTACCAAAACTAACAATTGTCCAGTTTGACTCTAAGAAACTTTGGGCAGAGGCAAATAAAGGCAATCTCAAATATCAGTTACTGTAGCTGATCGAGAAGTAAAGGAAAGCAATTGCGTCCAGTTTGGGGTTAAATAGTCAGCAGACCTTTGAAGAAACTTATTTTGATAACAAAAGTCCATATTAATAACTTATGCTTTTAAAAATTCAGGTGGCTTATTCGCCTGCCCCCAAAATTACATCTGTTTACAATAAAAACTTAAAACATCTTCTAAAATGAAAAAAAGTCATTTAGAAAGAGAAAATAAATTAAACTTTGTGGTGTGTGTTCTGAGGGTGTAATCTTTTCCAGGTAAAGCCTGAATAATCATGTTGCTCACATCTTCCTCTGTTACTGGACCAAGTGGCAAGAGAAGCTGGAACTTGTTGAAGGAAGTTGTTCTTTACTGTTTGCATACACCCGTTTAGGCCCCATCGAAATGTGTGCTGAATGCCAGGAAAGCCACAATATCTCTTTAAGTATGTTCTTAAAGCCTGGGAGCTCTAACGAGTGTTAAGGGCACCTTATTAGCTTGCAGTTGCCTGCTGAGAAAACATTGTTTATATAAAATTGGCTTATTGCTAATGAGAGAATATATTAAGGCGTAACACTGGTGAGGCATAATATGGACTCTCTTTTTCTAAATATTTTCCTTTCAGATCTCTCTCATCCCAGTTGATGACATTAAAGGGTCAGACATGTAATCACTCAATCCTTTCCTTCCTGGAAAAAGCAAGCAGATTTTATTAAGATTAGAAAATTTCCCCCACCCCATTTGTTTCTTCTCTACTGGTGTCTCAGCAATAGGCCCTCCAAACCGTGAGATGCTAAATAGATCTGCTGCCTCCCTCTTCCTGTAATAATCATGCATATGCCCAGCTTGTGTGTCTCCCTTGCCTCATGAATTTGCAGAGTGGCCCCAGCTAGGCTCCCTCTTGTCTTGGGGACAATTGCCAAGGCTGACCCAAGGAGAAACAAATTGTGGAAGAGAAGCTTCACTTTATTTAGTAGAGTCTGACCCCTTTAGTGTCTGTAGCTTTTGGAGATAGTCCTGTACCCCCACCCTAGTTTCTTGTCTCCCAGTTGACCCCCCACGCTCTGGTCCATTGGCTGCTGGAGATTCTGATGGCAGAAACTCATTTAGAATGGATATGCCTCTCACCTTCCACACAGCTGCAGGGCCCAGCTTGGCCAAAATGGCGGTGGATGGTCCTGGGTGATAAGGGAAACTGATTCCCGGTATCTCTTCTAGGACCCAGGTGAATTCTAGTGGGGAAGAGGAAGAGACCAGAAGAGGAATCATGGCATCATTATCTTACTGCTGGGAGCAGCAGGTTATGACCCCCTGCCTATGATGTGTCACATGCACCATGAGACACCTTGACCTTCCAGACTCCTGCCTGCACACCCAGGTCATCTACTTGGGATTCCTCTGGGTGGCATCACTGGACTAGAGACATGTCTTCAGGAGAGAGGCTCTCCCTGGAAAAGCTGATCTACATTTCTGCTGGGATCGATGCTGTGGAGACTGCATAAATTGGTACGTAGCGAAGCAGCTAGTTTTGTCTCAGCTGACAATAATTATGGATTAAGGTGCCCAGAGCACGAATGAGCAAATGGTCTAGAAAAAAAAATCAGCATGGAAACTCTACATTTTTTTTGGTAACATCTGAAATCAGCAAAGAAAAATATACTGTAGAACAAAGGCCTGGGAGTCTAGGAGAGTATGGGGAGGGCTAAGGCAGTTTAATGTACACGTAACTCCCCTCGCCGCCACCAAGTCCTTCATTCTACACCCGGACTTCTTCTAGGAGGCCATTTTGTATATTCTTGGTCCCTCTTTTCTCCCTTGCTCCACCCTCACTGCTTCTTGATTCTACTGATGTTTTCAACACATTCCCGCTTTACCCCCTGCCCCTCAGTGGTCCCTGTTCTGTATTCCAGAAGCCCCTTGTCATGGCAACTTAAGGGTCACCAGAATCTAGTTTTCTTCAGAATATTAAGCATGCAAATCTTTGTTATCCCTAAAGATTAACGATTAGCAATCGTCTATGAATTTTGATTTCTCCTGTGGACTAAGTAAAAACACAAACATTAAAAAACATTGGGAGCTCCACGAGCTCAGACACCATCTCTTAGAGAGACTTCATGGACTGCCCTCTCTCAGATGGGCTGTTCTGACACTCCCTTCTGTAGCTCTGCTTATGAGCCTCCCAGATTTTCTTTATGCACCAATTGCTATTATAGATGGAGACAGAAAATAAGCCATAGCACAAAGAAATACTGCCCCACGAACCTTGAGCAATGCCAGACACATCATAAGCATTGACTTAATGAATGGGTAATCTTTTTTTTATTTCCCACTGCCATAGTGTGCTGCATCTAGCAGCAGTAGCTTAAGGAACAGATAACATTTTCTTCATCAGAGAAAAAGTATTTGAGACACATTTTTCTGATGCTGACATGATTTCACCTCAGTATTTTTGCTATGTTTCAGATTGCTTTCAGTAGATTATTGATAGAAGACTGTGAAATTCCTATATGAGTACTTAAGGGTTTGAATTCAGAATCAGGGATGGCTAGGAAAATGGTCTCTTTGATAATGCATGCTTTTTTGGTTGTTTGGCACTTTTTTTTTTGGCTTTATCCAGCCAAACCACTATCCAGGCTACACTATTACCCAGTGGTGGCTGGGATGGGGTGGGGTTGGGGCTACTTCTGTTCACACAAAAGCCCTCTATGACATGGCTTATTCAATGTCCATCATCTCCACTTTGAACAAGAAGAGTGTTGTTGCGCTTTGCAGAATGACTTATCTCGGAAGTGGCACCATCCCATTGCCAAATAGCTCACTGATGGATCTTTTTCAGAGTACTTAGGGCGAGATGAGTTTCACAGTGTTTGTCCAGTCCATGTGGGCAAATAGAACAGAGGCCAAAATTGTAGGTTTGATGACTTTTGGGGCCAGTGAGTTCTGTGTGGTTCCATGGATTTGCCAATTGTGGGATTAAGAGCATTGGATGGGAATACAGTTGACGTTGAATTTGCACAATGAATGATTCTTACTTAAAAGACTAAAGCTAAAAAGAGGGAGTCTTTGTGAACTTGTAGGCAAAATCTCCCTCTCACTTTCCCTTTTCCCCTCTCTCTGTATATACAATCATTATTTTATGAATGGAATGACAGTCAGAAATATTGTTTCCATCCTGTACGGTGACTCTAAGACGATGCTATTTGGGAAGTACCTACTGTGCTACAGCTAATTGGCTTTGTAGAGGAAGGCCAGCCTCTCCCGCCCTGCGTTCCCTCCTTCTCAGCTGAGGCTCTGTAGGTGTCTCAAAGACCAAGGCACTCACCCCCTTGTTTACTTGGCTGAACTCCTTGGTTAACAAGATGCTGTTTTCCATCTAATGAATTTGCCCTGCAGGCACAGGAAAAGAGTTGGTTCCACCATTTTCAGAAGCCAAGCAACCGATAAATTTAACAGGGTTTTGTTGACGTTAATTGGGTTTGCATTGGGGTGAGACATTCTCGCTCCTGGCTCATTTGTCTTCTGGATCATTTGAATTGCCCAGGTTCTGGGCCAGCCAGTCATTCAACCATGTGATTCCAGGCTTAACAATATCTCCGAGTCACTGGCAACTCAATCACACTTTAGTTTATTGCTCAATAAAATAATAATAACAATTCATTCAGACATTTAACCAGACTGCATTTCTCCAGGGGCAAAATAATGCTAAAGAAGTGTATACTTTCACTTTTTTCCCCCCCAAAGAAATAAGACAAAATGCTTTTGGTTTAACAAAGAACTCTTTCCAGAGGTGTAGCTCCTAACACCTGGTGCAAAGTCTAAGAACTGGTTTTGGGACTGAAGACAAAGAAGAGAAGACATGGGGGCAGCTCTTTTTTCTATGATGGACACACACACACACACACACACACACACACACACACACTTTTTTATCTTACAAAATAGATAACATTTCTTATGTAATTTTTACTTTGTAATTCTTATTATGAAACTATGCTTTGTAAATTTGCCCACTGAGGACCATCTTGTTCTATTGCTAAATGGTATGAATAGGTGAATGATATGTTTCTGCTTTGTTTTTATTGTAGTTGCTAAATGATGCAAGTGCCTCTGTCCTTCAGAAGTTTTTGTGTTGGTTGTGCATGAGTTAAAGCATAGATAAAGTTGAGGGCTAGTTTTCAAATGCATCTCTATATCTGAAAATTGGTTACTAGACCAATTGTTATCTGGGATGAAGGGCCATTTTTTTTTTTTTTAAAGATTTTTTTATTGGGGAATTGGAGGGATGGGAACAGTGCTGGGGAGTTGGGGGAAGGGGAACAGACAAGTTGCTGTCGTTTTGTTCTTCAATCTAGTTGTGGAGGATGTTGCTTCACTGGCCCAAGTTGGCACCATCATTGCGCTCTTCTCTGGCGAGGCAGATCAGTCGCCGGCTTCTGGACGGCCGCTCACTGCGGCTGCTGGCCGCTCACGCTGGCTGCTGGCCACACACGGTAGCCCATGGCAATCCACTGCCACAGGGACTGCAGCCCACGCCGTCGCCAGCGACTCATGGCAGCCCAGCTCCAGGTTGAGCTGTTGTTCAGCATCTCAGCTGCGGAGGGCAGTGTCACTGGCCCTCATATGTGGGATCCGAACCGGGGCCCTCTGGCATCCCAAGCGAGTTCTTAACCATCGCGCCACTCGGCCGGCCCGAAGGGCCATTTTTAAAACATCTCAGATCTGTTCAGAATTGATGCTTTTGTAATTTGTAATAAAAACAATTATTAGAAAGTGGATCACGCATTTGGATCTCATGGTAATGTCATATTGCTATAAATGTCTCTAAGTATTTGACTCCAAATCTCTGTGTTTATTTCAGCGCAGACTGATTGCAAATAATTCCTGGAACATACTAGTCACCGCCCCCATGTCAGTAGCTCCATCCTGGACTAGTCAGATGCAGAGAAAGCTCTGCTGTAGGCTTAAAATAAATGAGATAGCATTAAATGTGCATGCATGTGCATGCACACGCACACACACACACACACACACACACGAGTAAAAAGCAATGAATTTAAAATTAGGAAGATTATTAAATTATCAACTTAATAAAGATTTTTTTTTAAAGGCAGTTTCTTTCGATAGCTCACCATTCTGGAATACAGATAAACTGCTTTTAAATTGACTTTATTGTGTATCCATCCCTAATCTAACACCTTTTGAATCCTGTCAATGGTCAATGTGTAGATGGTTTGAACATTTGCAAATGGGCTCTTCCTATAAACTTGCTTCACCATTTAATACAGAAAAAGTTATCAAATTCTTTCCAAACCCTGGAAAAAACCACATGTTGCTTTCTGCTATTTCATTAGTGAATCTTCTTTTTTAAGGCTACATGCAACATACCGTTTTTCATGGCTGCGGCCTATGTTTGTGCAATGGCTCACCGGGCTCAGGAGAGGCGTTGCCCTGCCCCGACATGGGGAGAAAGGCAGTGTGTCCCTGACTCTGTTTTTTTTTTTTTAAAGATTTTTATTGGGGTATTGGGGGGAAGGGAACAATGCTTGGGAATTGGGGGAATGGGAACAGACAAGTTGCTGTCGTTTTGTTCTTCAATCTAGTTGTGGAGGACGCTGATTCACTGGCCCAGAAATTGGTACCATCATTGCGCTCTTCTCTGGCAAGGCAGATCAGTCGCCGGCTTCTGGACGGCCACTCACTGCGGCTGCTGGCCGCTCACACTGGCTGCTGGCTACACACGGTAGCCCATGGCAATCCACTGCCACAGGGACTGCAGCCCACGCCGTCGCCAGCGACTCATGGCAGCCCAGCTCCAGGTTGAGCTGTTGTTCAGCATCTTAGCTGTGGAGGGCAGTGTTCACTGGCCCTCATATATGGGATCCGAACCGGGGCCCTCTGGCGTCCCAAGCCGGTTCTTAACCATCGCGCCACTCGGCTGGCCCCTGACTCTGTTTTTACTGAGGGACCAACCCAATTGGAAGTTCAAAAGCGTGGTACCCAAATGTTTAGAGAGAGAATCAGGTTGGACATTGATGTCTTTTTAATACTTGTTTGTGTGCTCAGACATCCGTATGCGTAGAGGTGTTCCAATGAGAAGCTTGGTCCTGAGACCGTACATTGATAAGGATATAGGTTTTTGTGACCAATGCGTTCTGAACCAGAACACGTGTGAATAGTTCACTCATTGAAGTCGGTGGAGCCCACACTCCTCTTGTCTGGTTCCTCTATCCTCCTAGCATGTCGGTCATGTCTGTGTGGTCCCAGGTGGTTCACGGCCCAGCTGCATTTAGCCAACAAGAAGGGGAGCCTGGATGAGCAAGGGGGCACCTCCCCCTTCCCTTTTGGTTGTGTGTGTTCCTTCCCCTGACATCCTGTTGGGCAGCCTGTGCTGAGATGAGCACAGGCATCGCAAGTCAAGTCCTTAGGAAGCTTTATAGAGACACGACATTGCCAATGAGATCCAGATGCGTAACCCATTTCCTTAATAATTTTTTAAATTGTATTTTATACAAGCATCAGTTCTCAACAGATCTGAATTCTTCACAAACAGGTCCTTCACCCCAGCTAGCTATGGTCTAGTACCAATTTGCAGATAGAAAGGCCTATTTGCAAATTAGCCACCTAGCTGCCAAGAAGGAAATGTGGTCTATAGACAATCCATAGATCCTGGACCACCACATGCCCTCTGAATATGGTATTTCTGTGGGGTGAGGAGATGGAGACTGGGGGCCATGATCAGGGATTATGCACAGACACCTTTCCAAGTTCCCTGTCTTGGTTGACTTTGGTTCTTAAATAAAATTTCAGTTACTCATGTTATTGCCATTTGCTGAGACATGAGGCAGCAGGGTACACCAGGAAGTTCTTTACGACCCTTTGCTTCCCCTCAATCCTGGTTTACTGCACATGGATAGTGTCCAGCTATTGATTTATGCGTAGAAGGAAGATTTACTCAAGATCTAAGGTATGAGGATCTGTGATGAAACACAACAGAAAGTTGAAATTCCTTAAACCAAATGTTTCAGGTAGAGTGAAGATTTATCCATGACATGCAGGATGGGAGAAATAGTAAGTGCAGGGGACACATGGGTCAAATGCCAATGTGTGCAACTTTGTTTTATTGCAATAATTACCCAGTGGTCAAAAAATGGGCAGAGTTGCCTTTCTGGAAAGAATTCTAGGTGTGCCCTGAACAGTGAACTGATAATCACAGCTCACAGCTGAGTTGTTTACTCTTCATCAGTGGGAATACCCTAAGCCTGAGGCACAAGGCTTTCCTGAGCTTTTTCCATCCTGCAGGGCTATTGGAGGGGGCTGAGGTCTGTCATCCCCAGCCCACCTCTGACATCGCCTGTGCAAACCTGTTGTGTAGTACTCTGAAACCTCTTACTGTTCCTCCTCTAGTTTAAATCTAGTTCCTCCTCTAGTTAAAAGAAGAGACGGAGGGGAAGTTCCGTCTCTCCTTTGATTAAGAAAGTCTGGGCTGTGGATGTCGGGAGCCCAGGCCTTCAATCAGGAGCACTGTGCTCACTCTATTGAATCAGTTTTCTGTGACTGGATAGTGGAGGCCAGGGCGATGTCACAGGGGAGTCTGAACCAGGCTCTTGGTCTGGGTCGTACTGAAAGTTTATCTGAGGGACATACCTGGGTGGAGGGGAGGGATTCAGGGGTAGAAGGCAGTGAGAAGCAGCTATGGCTATCTTCAGGTAGGTTGATGCTATATTAAAGGAAGTTTCACGGCCTTTCCGGAAGTGATATGATGGAGTTCACAGCATGGCTTCTGTAGGGGAGATGAACGCTGGTCTAGTGCAATAAAGTCACTATTTATTTATTTGATTTTAAACTCTGATATCTGAATGTGTCTCAGGAAGAGATCTATCTTTATTTAGACAGTTATCCTAACATGCTACCTGGAGTTGAGAGATGGCATTAAAAAAGCTTGGCTGCTGGCAAGAACACCCCAGAGCTTCAGAAGAAAGAAATTGAAGTTGAGGATTAGAGAGATACAGAGATGGGAGGGGGAGGGAATGCAGGTAGCTCGTTGAGAGAACTGGGGCTCAGGCTCTCAGAACTAATTGAGGACATTAAAAAGCTGTGTGTCTCGGGCCGGCCGAGTGGCGCATTGGTTAAGTACTGGCTTGGGATGCCAGAGGGCCCTGGTTCGGATCCCACATATGAGGGCCAGTGACACTGCCCTCTACAGCTAAGATGCTGAGCAACAGCTCAACCTGGAGCTGGGCTGCTGTGGGTCGCCAGTGACAGCGTAGGCTGCAGTCCCCTGTTGCAGTGGGCTGCCATAAACTACCATGTGTAGCCAGCAGCCAGAGTGAGCGGCCAGCAGCCGCTGTGAGCGGCCATCCAGAAGCCGGCGACTGATCTACCTCGCCCGGGAAGAGCGCAATGATGGTGCCAACTTGGGCCAGTGAAGCAACGTCCTCCACAACTAGACTGAAGAACAAAACAACAGCAACTTGTCTGTACCCCTTCCACCAATTCCCCAGCACAGTTCCCCTCCCTCAATTCTCCAATAAAATCTTAAAAAAAAAAAAGCTGTGTGTCTCAACATTGTAAATCTATTCAAAACCATTCAGTTGTACGTCAAATAGGTGAACTTTACAGTATGTAAATTACACCTCAGTAAAGCTTTAATAAAAGAGCATAAGTGTGTCTAGTACTCAAATTTGAGATGCTTGGCAATTACATCGCTGCTGTGTAACTTCCAAATGCCAGATAATATGGGAGGGTTTGCTTGCTCACCTGCTTGGTGCCAGTGGACATCTAGGAAAGGGGAGACATTCCATGTTGGGGTTAATGTGGGTGAAAGTAGACACTGTGCACTGCAGCAGAGGTGATCTGCCGATTACTATTTTGGGGAACTGGGTCTCAAGCCCAGTGGTATCTAGGAGAATACGCTGAGATCTAGGGAATGGCATTGGAGTCTAGTCACTATGTGGACTGGAGGATCATCTGGAAATGATGGAGTCGCTAGTGGCAACGAGTTTCCCTTAAATATGGCAGAGCTTTTCTATGATGTGCTTCAGTGTTTACTTGTAGGGAACACGCGCTGTCCTGGCTACAGTTATATTCTGCTAATTCAGCCTTTTCAAAAGTGTGTTCCCGTAATTAAGATTTCTAGTAGACAACGCAGTGAGAAGACGATTAGATGCTCAAGTAAATTTAGGAAACTCCGTAAGCTCTATCCCCACTCAGAGCGTCACAAGGCACAGTAGCACATCAGAGGCTCTGAGAAGGCCTGCAACAGGATCTCGGTTTCTTGTTAGCTGTGTTTCCCACACTTAGTGGACCACTGACTTTTTTTCAAACAGCACACATCATCAGAGGAAGCCCCGGGAAACGTCACTCCACTTGAAGGCTGTTTTGCATTTGAGCAAACTCCTTCCCACCTGGAGCCAAGATGGTACTCAGCAGCCGTCGGTGCGTGGTATTCTCACGTCCGTTCCTTCATTCTTTCATGCAGATTCTTTTCCTAACATGTTTGAAGGCATTTTGATTTAGTTTCAATGAATGCCTTTGCAATCAGCCCCGTCAAGACTGGGAAGCCGGTAGTGCTTTGTATTTGTCAAAAGCAGCAAACTGTTGCGCAATAATCATTCAGCAACCCACAAAAGGCATCTGGGGAATTGGTGCTGTCAGATTCGGATATTAGTCTTCGGTGGCCTAACCGAAGTAGTAATTAATACATAATGATAATGCAAATGCTAATGAGATTTGCAATGCAATTGCTATTAATATGGTTTAGGCCCAGCATTACTGGCCTACCACCCTTGGTGAGAAATTCTTCCCTAAAATCAGCCTCTCTTCGTGATACCAGGTAACACAGCAAGTTAACTTTTCTAATTGGATTCCTTGCCTTCCATTTAGTCATCTCTAATCGCATGGCATTGCTGCATGCCGCTATATAATTTTATAACTTCTGAATAATTATCACAAATGTAACAAATATTCCCAATAGAGTAGATGAATGCCAAATATTGGACGGGAAGGAATAAGATAAAAGCCATGGCTTAGAACTCAATGATAACCAAGACTGTGGGGTAGGAACTGGAGGAACATAGGTGCAATGTCAGTATGCCAGTCATTGTGATAGGTAGTTCCTTGTATGGTTCCATGCTAAGGGAGTACAGGTCTTCCTAACAGTGTTCTCATAAATATCTGTCCATTCATTTAATCTCTACCCTTAACTGGACCCGACAGACTCTTCCTAACACATTAGGAGAATATTGCTTTACTTTGGGAACTTTTCCGATTCAGAAGTGGGGTGGAGGGCTCGTCTGTGCTGCCCACAGTGCCTACCCAGTGTATCTTTTAACGACTGGTGACATGAAGGGGAACTCTTCAGCCTTTTCCCACCGTTTCCCCACTTCCCACCCCCCCTTTTTTTAAGATTTTATTGGGGAATGGGGAAGGGGAATAGCCAAGCTGCTGTCCCCGAATCCCAGCCGTGGAGGGAGCAGCCAGTCGCCGGCAACCTGGTTGTTAGGAGCATGCGTTCCCACCAGATGAGCCATTACACCACCCGTCGGCAGCCTGTTGGCAGCCCAGCGGCAGCTCAGCTCGGGTGCAGCTCACTGGCCCACGTGGGAATCGAACCAGTGACCCTGCTGCTCAGAGCTGGCGCTCCCAACCAACTGAGCCACTCGGCTGGCCCTCCCCCCATTTTTTCATTTCTCCCCTAATTTCTCCTCTGGAATGTTGTCTGTTTACTCCCTGCTCCTCAGGTCTCTCCACTTTTTCTTTGTCTTGTGACCCAGTCTCGGTACTTCTCTAAGCGGGGTACACACAGTTTTGGTAGAATTTTGGTTGTCTGTCTCTCCTATTTATGTTAGTAAAATCACTTGTCATATAAGGGCTTCTGTGAAGATATTAGCTAACATAACAACCCAGTATTTAAGAATGTGGTCCTTTCAATGAAGGAGGAAAGAAATCAGAGTGGGCTCATTCAGTAGTAACATTAAGTAGCTGTAATGTAATGGGTTACGTAATGGAACGATTGAATAAAAATAGGTACAAAATACTAGTGTGATTAGGTGAAAAGGTCATAGATATTCATCAATATAGATGGAGGTGATATGAGAAATAGGACTTCAAACTTCCAGGAAACTATCTCCTGGAGATTATTTGAACCACAAAAAAGTGGTTTGCATTTCCAGCTTAATAGCCAAAGGCATGCTATGCCATCTGTGGTATTAGATATTTAGGAATGAAATAATAAATAAAAGAAGATGGCTTGTTGAGGGCTGGCAAGAAGCGTGTGCATGACGATTGTCCCCTGTAGTGGCAAAAAGAGAACCTGCCTTAAGGAACAGGTGGGCACCTCTGTCTTCAGGGATTCAGAATGTGGCCCAGGCAAGGGCACCTCACAACGTTAAAACATCCACCCTAGTGACTAACACCATCCAGGCCCCAGGGACAGACTTCTCCACCTCCCATTTTCTTGTGTGCATAAAACAAAAGATAACAGTCCAACTGCCATGAAGCAGCATGGGTCTATGCTGACAAATAAAAATACAGTTAGTTTCATTAAATAATTTACCCAGTTAAATTTGAATTTCAGATAAACCATGAATACTTTTTTTTGGAAAAGTCTGTTCCAAATACCCTGTCATTTATCTGTCAACCCTATGTGAGTCTTGCTACTGTGGTTGCAGATGGACGCAACTTTGGAGAGACCACTTGGGAAAGAGTAAATTAAGAACTTGTCCATCATCCTCTCCAGTACCATGGAGACAACATATTCTTGCATACTGAATTGTCACTTTCCAGTATTTCCAAACTTCCATATTCTTGCTTCTTTCTGTGTTCTAATTTGTAGTTTTGGGTGTACTCATGAATCAGTAAATTGGCATGGTGTTCTCCACAGTTGCTCAGAGTAGCTGAGACATATTTGCAACACCAAGCAGTTGCAATTATACCTGCATTTGTGTGCATCTAGGTTTGGTACAACAGGTATGAAGCACAATGCTGATTTTCCACATTAGATCTTTATTTACATATTACTTAGCTATTGCTTTAAGAAATGGTGAAAATAGGAATGTAAGTGATAGTGATCTATAGGAGGAAGTTAAAATATTTTGTTAATATTTTCTGTTTTAAAACTGTTATTGATAACTCCACTCACTACTGCCTGAACAAAGCAAAGGTTTTCTTTGAAATTGAAGTTATTAAAAAACTAAATTGTCTCAGTTGGCTTACAGTAAATATAATGTAAGGTATGTGGCAATGTGGATTATAATGACATTAGAAATGAAATTTTAAAAGTATCGATAATTTTATGGAATAAATATATAATATTTCATCAATTATGTACATGTAAATTTTTATGACTCTGCTAAAAATGCTGACCCACTAGTAGAACACTAGTAATATTAATGATTATATTTTGCTGACGTTTAGTCATATAAAAATCATAGCTTCACATATTTTCCTATTTTGTTATGATGAAGGTATAGTTGTCAAGGTAGAGAGATGACATTTTATTTAAATTTGTTAATTTAATTTATAATGTAGATATTTACACATAGGCAAGGCAACCCCTCAGTCCTGTCCTGGGCCCTACAAATTCTGGGGGACCAACGTGAATGGAGCAGCTAGCAGCCCTCTGCCTTCTCTTCTCCCATGCCATCTGGTAAAGGCTGAACTGACTCAGCAGGAGCACCTGGAAATAAGTACTTAACCTTCCTGTCACTCTCTGATGGCAGCTTGGTTTCTTCTGTGGCGGGAGGGAGAATCTGCCCCAGGCCTCTCTCCCTGCTTCTAGTGGTCTGATGTCAATCTTTGGTTCCTTGGCTTGTAGAATAACATAGTTATTCATTACCCTGACTGATCTCTGCCTTTATCTTCACTTGGCGTTCTACCTGTGTCCCCAAATTTCCTGTTTTTTCCAGGGGACCAGTTCTATTGGATTAAACACCACCCTAATGACCCTATCTTAACCAATTATGTCTGCAATGAAGTTATTTCTAAATAAGGTCACATTCTGAGGTACTGGGGTTAGGACTTCAACCTATACATTTTGGAGGGGACACAATTCAACTCATAACAATACCCCATCTTGCCCACTGGTTGAAGCAGGTCTTTAAGTGGGGTCCTTGGACTTGCGGTGGGGATTGGGCATGGGCTGAGGTTAGGATGAAGGTCAGGCATGGGGGGAGGTACTTCAATTCACACATGCTTGGTAATTGAAAAAGACTAAAGTTTTTATTTTATTTGTATTGTGTGGTGGGGAGGAGTGTTTGGGTGGAGGGGGGTCTGTCAATATGTCTCTGTACCCAAATACCTCTGGCATCCAATGGCAGCACCACCCTGCAATGTCAAAAGTTGGGTACACACTCTACCTGCCACGCTTGGGCAGAACCATAATTTTATTTTCAGAGAAAGAGAGGAGAGGAAATTTAAGTGATTTTTATAAGGTTAGGTTAGTTTAAAACTTGCATAGGTCACATTAATATGAAATGTAAAAAACAGTACATTCATTAAATAAGCCATTGTTTCCTAGATTAGACAGATGAGATAAGAACATCCAGATTTAGGAGAGTATCATAGTCAATAATGCTATTAATTCTTCTTTGTTAAATGTCAAAAATATGCAAAGGATTTCCAAAAAGGAACCGCAAAGTTAGAGCACTCAGTTCCTCAGCTTTTTGAAGATCTGACTCTGAATAGCAAACACCCAAGATACAAGGGCAGGTGATGCCGACTGACCCCTTGATGGACCATAAGTAAATGTTTCCAGAATGGAGAAACACAAGCTAAACGTCATAACTTACCTATGTTTGTAGTCCTTCAGTCTGCACATTTCAAGGTATTTTTTCAGGTAAATGTCATAGTTACGCCGTGGTCATCTTGCTGCCCTAACGGGGACCAAGACCTCCAGGGAGAACCGTTGCCTGTGAGGTTTGGCTCAGTAAGTCAGTTTCAGGTTTGTTTCATGACTTCCACTATTACCTGTGGGTGGACATAACCCCTGACGACCTAGTCTTGGTTTTTTTTTTTTTTGTAGGTGGCATTGGTGAGGTGAGTGATAAATACCACCCTGCCATTGGCAAAACTTCTGCCTTTCTACCTAGACAGTAGACACCTTTTGGACAGCTGATTGTCTGTTCCTGCAGGAAGATGGGCAGGCTCCTTGAGGATAACTTTTGTTTTTCATTGCAGCTATTTATCATTAGCACTTAGAATAGTGTCCAGCAAGAGGTAAGAACTCAGAAGACTGAGAGCCAAAGCCATTCTTTTGCCACCTTGTCATTGTAGGGTAAGATATCTTAACAGAAAGAAATCTAATTATTCATGCTGTGTAAGAGTGGCGTCTTCCAGGGCGTGCTGGGGCGCTGTCGGGTGGCAGAGGAGCTGGTCTTACTGCCCCCTCCCTCAGTGTCCTGCCTGGCTTCCAGCTTTGGGGACCTCAGCCTGGATTTCTGCTCACAGCCACTTTTCAGCCATGTACCAGGAATGAGATTTTCTTTTGACATCTCTGGTGTCTCTTGACAGTGTGGGTCATCAAAAGGACACAAGCACCGGGATTAGATCTGATTCCCATTTCTTTTGTCAACTTTTCAGCTTTGTGTTGCTGAGCCTGAAGTTGAGGCATACGTCCATTTCTTAATCTGCAGGATGGGAAGGGTGATGCCAATTGGAGCGGCCCTGGTGATTTTTGAGACCGTGCCGTTAGGACAGTTCTTGGAAGGTCATAAGTGCTCTTGGGGACACAATTCTGCCTTGATCCCTCATGTCCCTGTGTGTCTATGAGAAGGATACTAATTGTCCTTTTTTTTGGGACTACCTTTTTGAGGGTGTTTGTCTAGCTCTCATCCTTGGCTGATAGACATAGTGGCGCCCAATAGAGCAAAGGGTCGGGCAGCTTCTCTTGTGGCCCTCTATAAAGATCTGAGTTGCCTAAGCTCGAGGTTCCTCAGCTGTGACACAAACTCACTCTGTTCGTAGCATCCACCTGTTCTTTCCTCATTACTTCTGTGGGATTTGAGGGACCGAGAGCTGAGGTGAATGTGACACTCATGCTGTTTGCTATGCCGTGAGTCATAAAGTCCTTTGTCTCTGACACTGGAGTCTCATGTCTTCTGCTGGCCTCCATGAAACTGTCACAGGCTCACTTGTTAGCTTGTAAATAGAATCACATCTCAGATCCTTCACAGTTCTTGACAACCCTAAATGTATAACCACATTTGTTTTGTTTTGTTTCATTTCCCTCCCTCAATGGCAAACTTTTGGAAGGCAGAGACGATGCTGTTCATTTTAGTGTCTCCAGTCCTGCTATAGAACAGACAGTACATTCTTGATTTACCTGAACTGAACTGGACCAGCTAGTCTTCAGCTCAGTTTTCCTTCCTGAATTAACTGAAACTCTGCAGCTCCTGAGATGCAGCCAGTAGAAAGGGAGGACATAGGAAGCAGGCTGATGATGGGGAGGAAAAGAAACAGCCCAAACACACCTTAATTCTTTTGCCATGTTTCACCTATCGTCTCCTGTATAACTATTGCTTTTCATGGAAAAATATCCCTAACCAATGTCCTCTCCAGAAATTCATGGAAACATGACCAGCAATCACTACACATGGTACAGGGTCAGTGTATTCCAATGTGTGTGGGGATAGGGCATAACTAGCAAAAAAAGTCCCAATAAAGTCCTAAGGAGACCCTCTCCCATACGTGGCAGGGAGAATTCCACCCTCCCTCCCATGAGCAGGGGAAGTGGGGATGACGGGAGGCAGGTTGCAGGGGAGATTCTTCCATGGAAAAGGAGAGTTGGTCACAGAGCTGCCTGGCAGCAGACCCCTCAGTCCTGGGGAAGAGAGTTTCTGACACTGGATGCTGCTTTCAGATCTGCAGCAACTTTCCAAAGCAGCGAGGGAGTCGACACCAGCTGAGTATCTCTAGACAGGACTGTGGTCATCGTCCTCGCCCCAGCTCTGGTTCTGCACGGCTTTGATCCTGTCCTCTCCGCTACCGGTCCCTCAGTCCTAGGAGTACCTCTTTCCACCTCACCTGTGGAATGAACTCCTATGCATCCCTCAGAGCCCAGGGCGCTGTGCAAATTTGGCTGTCTGTGGATCTGTGCCCCTGGGCAGGAGGCAGAATGTGCTGTGTTTCCTTGATCGATGTGCCTGTTATTCACCAAACATGGCTAGAGTGTGCTAGGCATTTATATTTACTGTGTTTCTTATTTTCTGTATTCTTGATGCTTTGGCACCTGGGACCTCCCTGGCTGGGGTGGGACTGCCTCTCCCAGGGCAAGCTAATTCCTAGAGATGGCAATTAACTTGCATGAGAGGGGACATTTTATATGCAAACCAACTAATCCAAAGCTCCTAAACTCTGGACCAACGCTCCCCTGCCCTCATACTCCAGGGCCAGGTACCAGACAACTCAGGACAGCCCCTCTAGCCCAGAGCCCACTGAAATTATCCCAACTAGCCAATCCTAAACCAGTGTGGCTTTCACCTCTGCCTTGACTGTTCCTTCCGCTGAAACCACAATAAAGACTCTTGTCCATGCTTCCTTTCCTCTTGTACCTTCTGCCTCCTGACCCTCCCTGGCACTTCCCTGTGTGGCCCTGTGTGGCATGGCACACCCTCTTCTCTGGGGAACTGTGAGGGACAAACTATCTCTTCAACGGCAGCCATCTTCTGTTGCCCTCATGATACCTGAAGAATAACAAAACCTACACGTTGAAACAACGTTGCCCTCTGCACTGAATAGAAGATAAGCTTGCGTTACTGGCTCAAGGGAGACCTTTTCTTTGTTACAGAAAATATATTTAGGACTTTGTTCTGACTTCCAGTGGAAAGTTCTAGAAAAAGAGCAGGACGCTGCGTTTAAGCTTTGCCCCTCCAGTGGGGCGTGGTTGCGAGAGTGCTGAACCTCCCATAGCCTGGAATACTGTGCGCTGTGAGAGGCTGAGTCAGAGCTTCACGGACTGCCTTAAAAAGATTTTCCTCAGTCCTTATTGGGAGACAAAGCGAAATGCAGAGATGTGTTTGTAACATGATCCTGCTTTGGTAGAAATCAAACAATAACAGAAATGACAGATCCGTATGCATGCATGAATGGTGTCTGTATGCAGTAATACAAGCATGAGGAGGAACGTGGAAGAACGCGAGCTATCTTATTAATATGAGTTAATATGCAGATGAGCTGGTGGTATTGGGGAGCAGGCAGAAGAGGGGAAGAAGACTGCACTTAAAATCCCATGTCTGCATAATCACTCAAACGTTTATATTAAATTACATATGTGTGCGCATCTGTAAAGATACATTTCTTAAAGTTTGATAATTCTGTGGCCCTGCTTTTTAGCAGAATTACGTTTAATGACTCAAGATATTTTACTATCATTTTTCTGTGATTTAAATTTAAATCGGGGTGAAGAGACAGGATCTGCCTACCATCCATCTGGGTTTTGATGTCCCAGTGGCAGGTGGATGTGGGTAGACTTGAACCTGCCTCCCCATTCACGTCCCTGATTTGCGGGACAAGCAGGATGGAAAGAAGTAGCCAGCTGCCTCTGCGGATCCATGGAGCCTGTCTCTCCAGACAGAATGAACTGATTCTGTCCCTCTAGTCACAGCCTACCACAGACTCACCAGCTCATGGCCCTGCGGTCACTTGGGCCAGACAAAAGCAAGTTCTTTTTCTCACAGTGCCCAGGGCCTCCTGCCCTGCAAACTTAGCCCCTTCTGCTGGGTGTTACTAAGCTGTGAGTCTAAATATGGCACAAGGCAGTTTGATGGAAATCATTTCCAGTAAAAGAGGATGTTTCCTCAGCAGTTTTCAAGCTGGCGCTGACTCAAGCATCCTCGAGGGAGCCCATTTAACTGGTCATTAGGGAGGCAGCAAAAAGGCATTGAGGAATTCTGTAACAAGACGCGCATCCTGTGTGGAAGGCCTCCTGGGACTCTGGCCATTGGCTCCCCATGCCTGCTGCCCAGGTTTTATTGATGTAGCTGAAAAGTCTTTTCTGTTGCTAATCTGTTCTTTGCGCGCGGTTTTAAAGATGCTGGTTTCAGATTGGCGAGAAACAGCTCCAAAGGTGAAGCAGGGGCTCCAACAGTAATTAGATGTTTAGAGCTGATTAACACCCCATCACTCCATCCTCAGAGGCAGAGAAGGGGATCGAGGCCCCAAAAGGAGAGATGAAAGTTTACGCTGAGTTTTTTTAGGCAAAATATTTACACTGTCTTAAAGGCAACAGATACACTTATTTACAAACTTAAATTTTTGAAAACCAGAATATAAACACTGAGGATTTTTTCACATGGACCATACAGTGCAAAAATAGTTTACTTGAGGGGTATTTTGGGCCTGTGTGCTATGGAAAAAAGTGATCCTTATGAGAGGGAGTGAAAGTGTCACAAGTCTTCAAGGATGGTATTTGTAGACTGATAGTATTTATAGCAATTGTGGATGATAAAAAGACGGGTTACCTGACTGGCAATAGTGTCTTTGGGATCGAGGGGCATGTGACACCTATCAGGGCTCCAGTGGCAGGTCCAGAACAGTAAGGGTTAAAATTTAAAAAACGAAGCATGGACTCATAGATGCTTTAGAGCCTGAACTCTATTCTAGTAATGTTCATTCCTGTTCCCAAACATTCATTTTTTTTTCGACACTATTGATGGAGATCTTTAGGGAAGCATTTCAAATGACTTGAATGGCAAGAATGAGAAAATATATTTTAAAAATGGAAGATATGCTAAAAATGCATTTTTTTAGAAAAAGATCAGAACAAAACCACAGTTACTTAACCAAGGGACAACACGACTAACCACAGATGCATAGTTCTCAGTAAACTTATGAACGTGTATCATCAAGGAATGTGTCCTGGGCATAAACGAAGGGCTCAGAACCTTTTATTTATTTATTTTTTTAAGTCTAGAAATTTCCTTCAAGGACGTAAGAATCTGTAAAGTTTGGTAACATGGGCTTGCTTTTTAAAAAAGTTCATTTGAAACATTTCTTCTTAAAAACAGAGCTATTTTTAGGTGCAGCCAATTGCCATTGGTAGTGAAAGTGTTGCTTGCCCACCTTTGGGCAGTTGCTCCTTTCACACTTTAGTTTTGGACTCTGTTTCAGTTTTAAAGGGATGGACCTTAAATAAAAATAAAATAAAGAGGGATAACTCTCAATGCCTCTCCCATTGGAGGTCAAGGTCAGGGCTCCTTGTAATTAATGCCTTCTGCACATGGTACTGTGGCCCCTAGAGATGTGAGAAGATTTGTCTGGAGGAAGGAAAAGCTGGGGAATCCGCCCTATTTGAAGGGACTCCAGCTCCAGAGACAAAGGCCCCAAGCTAACATGGTGGCCTCAATGGGGACCTCCCTTGGAATTCCTGTGAATTCACTTCCCACCGTCTCGGCGGGGCCATTAGCAGGCCACCACGGTTTGAGGGGGCCCAGCTGCTTCTGTGACAGTGATGGTCCCAAGTATGGCATCCCATGAAACCATATAAAGTGATTCCTATGGATGAGATGATAGGCTGGCAGGGAACAGACATGACCAACAGAGGCCGCCGGCCTTTGCTCTCTCAGCTGGAGGTTCATGGAAAGCAGTGCAGAGGGCACAGCAGGGTTCGCCTCCGTTATGCTGGCAAAAGGTTTACCTTGGTGACGGCACTCCTATGAATATGGAATAAAACATTGGAAGCTTTGTAAGCAGGAGTGGTCTGGCTATATTTTTCAGCTTTCCTTGGTTGTTAACTATGCGATGTTGAAATACTGGGTAGAAAATGGTAAGTTTAAGTCTGTTGTCCAAATACATAGCTTTTGAACTCTTGACTCAAATGCTTTGTTGTAATGGAAGCAGAGAGCATGATCTACTCTTTCTCTTCTCTTTTCACTCCCCCCCTCCTTCCCTCCCCCCCCCCAGTCTCCCTTCTCCTCCCTCCTTCTTTCTGTCTCCCTCAGTAGTGGATACATTCAATCAGCAGGCATTTCTTTTTTGTTTTAGTTTTTAATTTATTTTTCAATTGCAGTTGACATACAATGTTGTATTAGTTTCAAGTGTACAACATAATGATTAGCCATTTGTGCAACTTACGATTACCCCGTAAGTCTAGTACCCATCTGACACTGTACATAGTTATTACAATATTATTGACTCTTTTCCTATACTTTACATCCATGGGACTGTTTTTGTAATTGACAGTTTGTACTTCTTAATCCCTTCACCTTTTTCACTCACCTTCCCAACCCCCTGCCACCTGGCGATCCTCAGCAGATATTTCTTGAGAGTCCTCTGTTGTGTCAATGCTGGTCCAGGCACTGAGGGCCCAGCAGTAGACAGAGCAGACAAGCTGTTGGTCCTGTGTGGCTTGCACTCCAGTGAAGGGCCAGGCTTATGGAGTGAGACACGTGGAGGATGCTTCAGGTCATTTTGATATAAGGCCCTGACTGTACAGGAACTATTACAGACTGCCTTTTAATTAAAAATAAATAAATAAAGATGGTCTGTGACTGGCTTTCAAGAAATGTCAACATCGTTGTTTAAGACTTCCAGTTTTTGCTTTTGATACAATCAGAATCTCCCTAAGGCCACTTTGTCTTGTTTAATCATCACAAGTAGTTTTCTCCCACATTGGGGAGATATGGTCCATACTGCTAATTCCTTCAGAGGTACATGACTACAGTGAAGAGTTCCAGAGGGTAGGTGTGTGCAGTCCAGACTCTGCACCTAAGAAAAACATGTGAAGACCAAGTGTCATGAGTGCTTGGCTTCGACACAAAGGGCAGATAGCTTTTCTGAGTTGTGTTGTGGGCACTTTCATTTCTATCTCAAGGTAGAGATATCTGATCCCAGCACCGGACAAGGAAAAATACAAAGCAATTGTTTGCAGAACTAATACTAACGTAAGATATAATATTATATATATATATATGATATGACATAATACAAATATATTCACTTTTAAACTATTACTACTAGCACATCTTATAAACACTGACCTTATATCGGTCAGAAAGCACTCAAGGCTTTAGTGTTTTTTGAGTAACATACTCAAAAATCTAAGGTCACTCTTTTTGTTTTTGATTAGTGGCACTCACGCTTTGTAGCTGATGCTGTGCCACGCAACTGAGTAGAAGGAGACACTGAGAATGAGAGAGGAAAGTCCTTTACAGGGACCAGTGGTCACTTACAGGAGGAGGAGGACTTCCCAGTCCTATAAAAGCCAACCTGTAAGAGAGATTTTAGCATGGTGGGCCCAGGAGGTTCACGGGAAGTGTAGGATTTGGAACCACCTAGGTTTCCTGGCTCAATGTCCTCCTTAAGTCATTTAATTCTCTCAGCCTCAGTTACTGACCTTCCAGGCTCTTGAAAAGGTTAGCAGTACTATTTAGAAAGCTACCCAGTGCATGGAAATAACTCAGGAAATGGTGAGCATCATGATTAAAAGTAAAATTCTAAATAAAAATAGATAATGTGACTCCTTGCTTTGGGACTTTTTTTTTTTAAATATCAGTTGAGGTAATAATGGACAGGCAATTGTGCAAGGTGCTTGAATGTCAAATATGCCCACGTCATGCCTTAGTGCCACCTGGTCACTTCTGCCCTTCGGAGTGCTAATGGTTCCTTAACATGTCAGGTAAGGATGCCAATAAATAGGCTTGAAGGATATTTATATTTTATTTTAAACGTGACGAGCATGAAGGGTTTGACAGCCAAGTTTTCAGTTCCATTATCGATGGCCCATTTGTTTAGTCACAGAGTCTGGAATCTTTTTATAGAGCTGAAAAACAATAGCACTATTGAACAACAGTAGCAGAGTCCCTGTAGAAAATATATATCGTCTAGAATAGCAAAAGTCTTACCTGCATTTTCTAAGTGCGGAGTTTAAAATGGTAGGATCTTAGTCTGTGAATTAGCACACATGTCTTTGACTAACACAGCATTTCCATGGGCCCCAGGGCTTGGATCTGAAAAATCACATCCTTAGTGTTGTGTTTTCAATGGTTTTTTTTTTTATAGTTGGCACCAGCCAGAGGAAGGTTGCAGGTAAGACGGAGGGCTAGTCATGGCATTCGAGGTGTAGAAACAGAATTCCTGGAAATCATTTAAGTGTACGTCTTACAAGCCACGCAAAGGTGACATCCGTGAGTGACATGCTTAGCACTTTGTAGAGTCAACAATTTGTTTGCCCTATTTGATTCTTGAAATCAAGAGGGAGCTTTATCATCCCATCTCGCATGTCCCATCCCATCTGTCTGAGGTTCCGAAATATACCTGTGTAGAAGCTACAACCCACATTTAGGTCTTCAGACTCCAAATATGGTGCTCTTAGCTCTAAGGTGCTGTAAGAGTTATGGAACGCCAAAGAGGCGATTCTGATCTCGGCCATATCATTCTGTCTTTCATTGGGAAACCCTAAACACTTGTTGTCTCTTAAGGCTCTGAGAACCTGAATGACAAATGCAGTGCAATTGCCAAGTGATGAGTATCTTTCTGACCCATGATGCTTAGTGCTAACAATCCTGATGTAATGAAATGCTGGTGGACTATATTCTATACATCTAATAGAGAATGGATAACGGTTATGAATAGACGTTTATCGGCTTGGACTCATCTCAGGTGCTCTCTAAGATGTGCTCGTTGAGGTGTGCTGATAGAGTGAAATCTCCCAGCATGCCCTAGGACTTTGCCTGGCATTGCTCAAGTAGAGTAGCCTGCGGAGCGACCCAGAGGGGCCCATGGAGGGAAGGGCATGGCAAGCCCCCTACGTGGTACTTAAGGGGAAAGAGAGATTGGAGAACGCAGCATTCAGAGACTGAAAAAGCCCTAGGGCATTTTAAAAGGCAGGCAAAACCATAGGGTGTGGGACGTCTGGCTGTGTGCATAAGTTACTTTATAAACATTTGTGTGTCTGACTGTTAATTATTGAACCTGAATTGAAATCTGTAGATAAGAACTGGAAAATCCAGTCTCGTGTCCACAACTGCTGTTACATAACCTCGCTCATACGTAACTTGAAGTGCAGGGCACCTTCTCTATAACAGGCACTTATTATACAGCATCTCATTTAATCCTCACAGCAACTCAATGAAATCGCTATTTTATAGACATTTCACAGATGAGGAAACTGAGTTGAGAGAGGTTAAATATGTGACAATGGCTGTACGGCTATTACATGGCAAAGCTGACTTAAAGGAAAGCTACATGTAACCCATCACAGTTATTGCGTGTCACTTTCCCCACAGGGCATTTATATATTTACATGCTTCCTGTCTCTGGGAGGGGGGTTGCATTTCCTGATAGGGCCTCCCCTTTACTGAATGAGTTCAGAAAAATGGCAATTCATGGAAAGGTATAAATTTGCATATAGATTAAGATGTGATCGTATGTTGAAATAAAACTGCCTAATGTGTAAAGCAATTATTTCTGTGGACATCAGTTCAAATTATTTTTCAGGCAGGGATTCTGTACCCCTAAATGGTTCCACAAATTCCCCCAACACAAAACAAGAAGCGACTTACTGTACCTCAGTGTAAATGGCTTTTCACTCATCCTTATTTTATAAAATAGCATCTGGTGAGAAAGTGCACTGTTATTTCGTATAAAATATTAAGGTCACTTCATTTTGCAAGGGGTGACATGTTAGGCTTTTCCGATAAAGAATCAATGGTTTTCACACTAGGGTTGTCACTTTAAGTAGTCATCATCAATTTTTCTTACTTTAAAAGTTTGTTAATGGAAAGTGTTGTTCAAGTTGTAGGAAGTTTATAAGATATTGGGAGAGGAGGGATTTGTGGGAAAATTAAATGGGTATATATTATTGATTTTTCTCACTTTGAGAAAATTCTTGACAGAAAAAAAAGCCCTGGTTGGTAAGTGCATTTTTTTTTCGACGTTAAGTTTGGATTATACATAAGGAGGTTAGGAAGTGAGAGCTTTGAAGGGGCGTATGTGGAGCATATCACCCCCACATTGTGGTTTGCACCCCTAATAGTCTCAAAAATGGTTTTTACATGTCTTTTCCTCAGTTATTGAAGTAGATGAGACTTTGCAACTTAAGATGTCCTAACTACAGAATAAAGTTAATAATGACTTTATTCTAACTTTATCTCATATTGAGACTAAATAACTCTTTCAAAAAAAAAATAGTGACCAGTAACGTAGCTGCCATGGCTTTTGTCCACTAATATTTCAGAAATTAGAATTTAAACAATGGCCAACCATCTATAACTTGCATTTAAGCAGTTTCTTACTATTTTATAGTGAAAATTCTACCCTCTGCAAATTCATAGTGACAGGCAGCCATGGGGGACACTGGCGTTGCTTTGCGCATCCTGGAAATGGTGTGGATGGAGCAGCCTAGAGGGGCGCGTGCTTCCTGTTCTCACTTCAATTCAGGTTCATCTTCTAACAAACTCTCATTGTTGGTATTAACAGGTTAAAAATCGTCGGTGCTGGAAACTTGTTCTTGCCACATTGAGACCTTCCATGGAAGCAAGTCTGTCCATATAGAGTCCCTTGCTTGTTCTCTATTCATTGTTAATTCGCTTACTTGAAGCACCAAAGGAAAGGAGTTAGTAGTATGATTCCAACTGTGTAACATTCCAGAAGAGGCAAAATGATGGAGACGATAAAAATATCAGTGGGGGGCCGGCTGAGTGGCTCAGTTGGTTAAGAGCTCGCTCAAGAGTTTGAGCTCTGAGCAACAGCAGTTCGAGTCCAGCCCGAGCTGAGCAGCCGCTGAGCTGCCAACATGTAGCAGGATGGCTCAGCTAAAAAAAATATATATATATCAGTGGGGGTGGGAAGGGAGGGATGTGGCAGGAGAGAGATGAGCTGGCAGAGCACAAGAGATTTAAAGGGTAGTGAGATGACTGTGTGATATGATAATGATCACTACAGGTTATTATACATTTGTCCAAACCCACAGAATGTACAGCACCCAGAGTGAATCCTCATGTGAACTGTGGACTTCAGATGATTACGAAGTGTCTGTGTAGGTTCATCCATGGTACCAAATGTGCCATTTCAGTGAGTGACATTGGTAATGGGGGAGGCTGTGCATGTGGAGGGAGGCCGTATATTGGGGACTCTCTGTACCTTCCTCTCAATTTTGTTGTAAACCTGAAACTGCTCTAAAAACAGTCTTTGAAAAGAGTTAATGAAACAGGTGTTTATTATCTGCTTTACCCAAACTGAGGGCTGCTGCGTAAAAACAGACAGCTCCTCCCTGGCTGTCACCATGTGCATCATGGTGCTTTTCAGGGCTGTGCTGACTCGTTCAGGTTTGCGGGCACCTGCCACATGTGCCAGGGGAATGATGTTCTCTACTCTCAGATCTATGCCACAAATAACCATTTGGCTGCAAGGAAACGGATTTGCTTCTCTAAAAACGTTTAAATGTGAATAACCATTGGCAATAGGAAAGTCATCACCCTTGAATTAGAAAATTGAGACAGTGTGTTTGGCTCCAAGTTATTTGCCTGAAGCATGGAAAGGCAACGGCTTATGGCATATCTTCTAATCAGCTTTTCTATGTTCGAAGGAGGAAATATGCAGAAAGCAGACCTACATATGTAGACAGAGGTCCTTGCACAGATGACACACATTCATTCATCTATCCACACATTGTTAGCTCATACGATTTTTTCAGCAGGCACTGTTCTAGGCTTTGCAGGTAGAGTGGTAAAACAGATAGATGAGACCCCTGCTTCTTTGAGTGACATTTTTTTAATTGGGGAATTGAGGGAGGGGAACAGTGTTGGGGAATTGGGGAGGGGGACCAGCCAAGTTGTTGTTCTTCAATCTTAGTTGTGGAGGGCACCAGTCGTCATCTGGCTGTCCATCAGGAGCTCGCCGGCAGCTTGTGGCCTCTAAACTCAAGGTGCTGTGTTATAATCTTAGTTGTGCATGGGCATAGCCACCATCCCATGTGGGAGTGAAACCAGCAGCCTTGTTAAGAGCACACGCTGTATCCACTGAGCCATCTGGGCAGCAGCTCAGCTCAAGGTGCCAAGTTCAGTCTTAGTTGCGGGTGGGCGTAGCCATCATCCTATTTGGGAGTCGAACCAGCAGCCTTGTTGTTAAGAGCGCACTCTATCCATTGAACCATCCCGGTGGCAGCTCAGCTCAAGGTGCCGAGTTCAGTTGCTGGTGGGCATAGCCCACCATCGAATAGGCAGTCTTGTTGTCAGGAGCACGTGCTGTCACCAGCTGAGCCATCCTGCCACCTGTTGGCAGCTCAGTGGCAGCTCAGCTCAGGCGCAGCTCACTGGCCCATGTGGGAATTGAACCGGCGGCCCTGTTGCTCAGAGCTTGCACTCTTAAGCTAACTCTTAACCAACTGAGCCATTCGGCCGGCACTGAGTGACATTTTCATAGCAGGATACAGACATGCTCATGTAGTCAAACAAAGAAGAATAGTGGTGTTAGATGAGAACTATGCAGAGATTTGCAAAGATGGGGTGAGGACTGGGGGTCTCTTACGTCTGTGTGTTCAGGAAAGACCTCTGAGGAGATGAGGTTTAAACTAAACTCTGAGTAGAATTGCCAGATGTAGCAAATAGAAACGCACGACTCCCAGTTAAGTTTGATTTTCAGGTAAACGACGAATACTATTTTAGCATAAGTATGTTCTGTGAGATATTTTACCTGGCAACACGAACCCTGAAGAAACCTAGAGGAGCCACTCCTGGAAGGTCAAGAGGAAGAACTTTTATGCTGCAGGCGGAGGCGGGAAGCTGGGTCTAGTCCCCAGGGGGGCGGCAGGCCCGAGGAGAGGACCTTCTTCTGCGGAGAGGCAGCGTGGCTCGTGGTCAGGAGCTGGGGCCGTGGAAACAGATCGCCTAGGTCTGAATTCTGTCCCCACTCCTTACTCACCACATGATCCCTGGGTCAAATCCCAGAAACTCTTCGCCCCAGTTTACAATCTGAAAAGTTGGAAAAATAATAGTACCTGTCTTATAGGGTCAGAAGGGGGATTAACCCAGCTAAATACAGGTAAACAGGAAGTACCATCTAAGGATTTGCTGCTATTACAATGTTTCTGGATCAACATAGGAAACTCAACATGACATGTTCCTCTCGTACCTCAGGGGTACATTCATTATAAACTGATCAACACACCAAGCATCCTCTTTGCTTCAGAAATCTGACAATATTAAACCCATCCATTTCTTTCCCAAAACCAAATGTGTACTTCACAAACACTGGTGACAGCCGGCAGCCATACCCAGGTACCCAGCTGAACATCTATTTTAAGAGGACCATCTGAAATCTTCCCTCGCTCACTGCCAGAGCTCCTGGCTTATCTTAACAACTCTGGCATGGGTCATGTCACTCAACAAGGGAACCCGCTAAAACATGCTTCTCTGCAACTGGTCATTTCCAAAGCAGAGAGTTTTCATATTTTTAAAAAAACTCTTCCTGGATATGCAAATAAAAAGGTCACATGACATGGTACTTATAACCAGGGCATTTCACATAATGTTGACTCAAATGTCCTGGACTCCCTTTAGTGTAAGCCGTGCTCCCTTTGGGACTACAGCGCCCCAAGGCCAGCCCCACTCCCTGCTGTGGCCGGGCTGCCATGCTCCAACAGACCACGTTTTACAGAAGTCATGGTGAATGCTGGCTTCCATCTATCTGTGTCAAGCAAACCAACCTGTAGTGACAACAGCTTCAAGCAGCAGGAGGGGTGGGCGACTGAGGGCACAGGCTCTGATTGCTCACGAGCCACGTGGAATTGTCCCTCTCACTCACCTCTCTGTACCTCAGCTCCCTCATCGGGGCAACAAGGAGAGAACGTTCCCCCAGGGTTCTTGTGAGGTCACCAGTTCACGTATGCAAAACAGGTCTTGGAACTGCCAGGCACACGGTAAATCCTACATTGATATATTTATAACATATAGACATCCGTGTAATATCACTCCATATAAAATACAGCCATTGCTATTATTTCTTTGGTGGTGTGCTGCCCGTGCACCCCAAAGTTCTCAGATGCTGCTCAGAGATGATGGGGACCCTCGCTGTAGGAGTGCATTGTTGCAGCCAGTGGCTAAATGAATCTTAAGATCACATCTAAGCACTAACTATATTACTGTTATTGTTATTAATGTTTTACATAGAAGAACTAATGACCCAGGCTAATTTTTAACCAATAAATATGACTTCAGTGTTCCAATCACTGTCTGACCTTTCAGAACAGCTCCCATTCTCCCCCCCCCCACACACACACCTTTGATATCTGTTGATTTGCCTGCGGACTCAGGGGCCCAACTTTTGAACTCATGGATCTTTTGGCACCAAGAGTGAAGAATGAATTGAATTAGCCCATGAAGCATTATTATCCTGAGTCAAAAGCAAGGGTGAAGTTTAGATTGCCAGAGCTGATTTTAGAATACATCACAAAATGGTCTCTAATGCAACTGGATAAGAAATTTTAAAGACTGTTTTGAGTGATGGTTACCATTTTTGAAAACATGTTCCTATGACCGCTTTGAAGGGAGAAAAATTATCATCATCCTTGAGGTCTACACTTGATATTTTTGATAGCTTGGTTATGCAAAGGATGTCCCGATGGACCAGTTATACCTCACATGTTGGCAGGGTCTGGGGGGTTGTCAGATATGCAGAATCTCAGGTACCACCCAGACCTGCTATATCAGAATTTGCATTTTAACAAGACCCCTGGGAGAGTCGCATGTGTGTTAAGGTTTGAAAGGCACTGTTTCACAGTCTCTCTACATTAGCGTCACTCCCTATTAAGCCCGTCTTCTTACTTGTAAAAGCTTGAGGTCATTACCCTCATTACAATGCAATGTATTTCTTAACGGTATGTGCTAATGACAGCATGATTCATGGGCCCAGGTAGCTGCAATTTTAACCGGCTCCTCTGGTGTTTATTTTATATAACTTGAAACACCAAATGACCACAGGGGTGACCACTTTCCCACTATGAGAAGCCACTATCAGAATGTCCTAGTTCAGGCAAATAGTTGGTATTGATAACAGTGTTTGGGGTTTGGTCATGACTGCCTGGGGCCATAAATGTCTTGCTCGTTTGTGCCAAACCTCAAGTAAATTAGAACATAGCTGTCCAGTGTTACCTCGTCTGTGGACACTTTAGAGTTTAACCTATCACACTAAACAAGTCTACCAAAAAAGGCCTTAGCTCATCTACCCAAAAATACTCCAGTGAAGGTATTTCTCCATGGAAGGAAGGTGGAGAAGGTGCCATTTGTTGGTGTTAACCAACTGAGATACAAACCATCCTTTGCTCAGTGGCGGTGCCACAAAGTATTTGGAGATCTGCCTCCACCCACAAACTACTTAATGGGAAAAAAGTCATTTGCTGCCAGCCCGCTGTCTGATTCTGAGTTTTTATGGCTTCCCTTCTCTACATGGCAATCTGGGTCTCAATGTGGCCCCAGTTTCGTTCCTCTGCTTGTTTGTTCCTCTCAACCAAAGCACACATGAGGCTGGACCTTTGCGCTCTTGAGGCCAGTCTGTCCATTTTGATTGATCTACGGCACCTTACTGCACTCTGTGGGTGTTTCTGTTTAGTTCTTAGAAGACGTCTGAGTCCTGTCTCTGAGAACTGGAATGGCTCCTTGCCACCCTGGGAGTGAGTTTTTGCCTTTCTTGCTGACATTTTAAGTAGACCACTGGGTGTGGGCTGCCATTCCATTTCCCAACATGCTCGGTGCAATTACACTAAAATATTACAAAGCCTGTTTGTGGAAACGGTGAGGGTTTTGGCTTCCAGAGCCTAAACCTCTCCAGAGGACAGCATGAGACAGTGGTGAACAAAAGTGCTGGCCTGTTGGAGGGATTGTGGGTAAGTCCTTGGAGGTCTGGTCAGCCTGGTCAATTCCTGTCAGTGCCTGGAGAGCCCCACAAGTTTCCAGGACTCGGTCCTCCTCCTGAAGAGGTCCATGCCATGTCGACAGAGTTTCCCAGAAAGAGATGGCGGGAGAAATCAGGAGAGATTGACTTTTATTTCATAGCAGTGCTGTGGCAGAATTCTCATTCACAATGACTCGTCTCATTCTACCACCATGATGTTAAGTTGCAGCTGAATTTTACAATGGCTGATATTTATCTTTTTTTTTCTCTCTCTCTTTTCCCCTACAAATCAGAGTCTGTGGCTGAAAGAATAGTGTGAGTAGGAGATGTTCTTTCGAGCATAGCTAACATAGATGATGAGCCCTAGCTTGTATTCTTTAGAATTTGCCACCCCAGGGGCTTAAGAACTCAAGGTCCAGGTGGTAGGATTGTTAAATATGATAATCTGTTTTATTTTAACAACCTTTTCTCATAATAGCTGGGGCCATTATAGTAGCCTCTTATGAGCAAGAAAAAAAAAATCAAACATACAGTGTGAAAGTGATGACATCTACAATTATTGAAAAATACGTTTCTGGAAAGAGTTGTGAAGACCTATATCTGTTACCTTTCAAATTGCTTCCATGCCAGAATATTGTCACTCCAAGATACCTGGCTTTGAGGCAAGCTTGGTTCTACTGTGGAAAAGAGAGAAAACTTGAATCACATGGTAAAATGTTCCCCGAGGGTGCAGCCCTGGCTGAGAGAGTGAAGAATCCTGGAGAAGGGTCCTAGGTACTACCATCAAAGGGAGAGGGGAGCGTCTAGGCAATGAGGAAACATCTGCAGATGTGGATGTAGACATCAAGGAAAGGAAATAATTTGGCTCAAAATTAAAAGGCCAACTTGGCTGAAACGCAAATTCAAACTACACTGAGATGTCACGTCTCAGCGATGGGACTGGTAAACATAAAAATGTTTGACAGCGTCCTCAGAGGGTGAGGCTGTGGGGCCAGCACCACTTCGTACACTGCCGGTCAGAATGCAACACAACGTAACACTCGGAGATGGAACTTTGGCAATACCTAGGAAGAAAGGATGTGTGGACTTACCCTTTGAGCCAGCAGTTCCTTATCAGGAAGGCAAGCCCGAAGCTATCAGCAAGATGGGAAATGCTGTGCTAGATCCTTTACTGAAGCATGCTTCTTAATCACAAAAGTCTGGAAACAACCCAGATGCCCATCGGTGGATTGGTTGGTTGAATAAACTGTGGTGCACCTACAATGAAGCAGTTATAAAAAGAAATGAGAAAGATACGCTGCTCCTGGATATAGCTTTATGATGAAGAAGAGTGTCTTTTGTTGGTTTTAAACCAATAGAATGATGTGGGGGGAAAATATAGGAACACGGATGGACACTACACATTTCTGAACAGGCCTTGTTATTTAGATCTGACTTTGGAACTAAATGAATGTAACCAAATATTACACAGTAAAAATAAAATAAAATTTAAAAAGTTCAGAGACATGATGAAACAAATGATCCTAATTATGTCAAATGGATGAAAGAAAACAACCCAAAAAAAGTGAATGGAAAAAAAATCATACAGAAAAAAATTATTTTATATGACAGCATAAAAATGTAACTGTACGCACATTTCATGTGGGATATACCCTAAGGAGTACACATTAAAACATTTGAACTGCATTCCAGTTTTATTTTATTAATTAATTTATTTATTTTTTAAAACTTTTTTTTTGGGGGGGGGGAATTGGGGGAAGGGTAACAGACAAGTTGCTGTTGCTTTGTTCTTCAGTCTAGTTGTGGAGGATGTTGCTTCACTGGCCCAAGGTGGCACCATCATTGTGCTCTTCCCGGGTGAGGCAGATCAGTCCCCGGCTTCTGGACGGCCGCTCACAGCAGCTGCTGGCCGCTCACGCTGGCTGCTGGCTACATACAGTAGTCCATGGCAACCCACTGCCACAGGGGCTGCAGCCTACGCTGTCACCGGCGACTCACAGCAGCCCAGCTCCAGGTTGAGATGTTGTTCAGCATCTTAGCTGTGGAGGGCAGTGTCACTGGCCCTCATATGTGGGATCTGAACCAGGGCCCTCTGGCGTCCCAAGCCAATTCTTAACCATTTAGTAATCATGTTGGTATTGTTATTTTAAAACAATTATATAGATACACATATAGATATGTTTTAGAGTAAGGAAATAATATTGGTAATAACATTAGGAAACTGGATTTTTCGAGATAGCAATACAAAAATAAAATCAATAAATCAAGTAAAAATTCTGTATTTTTTCATTTGAATTCAAAAATAGCATATGAACTCATACTCTTTTTTTCCTCTTTTTAAAGAATACACATTGCCTAGTCCCTTCAAACTGGGAACATCCTAGTGTCTAGCAACAGTTGATGGATAAACGATGTGGCATATCCACACGATGAAATGCTGCTCTGTAACAAAAGCAATGAACTGCCAATCCACAAATGACGTGGATGAATTTCAAAAACCTTATCCTGAGTGAAGGAAGTCACATACAAAGGCTGCATTCTGCATGACCCCATTCATATCACGTTCTAGAAGAGGAAAAACTCCGATAGAACACGGATGAGTGGTTGCCTGGGGTGGGGAGTGGGCAGGATTGAATGCAGAGGTGCAGGGAAAAGATTCTGGGGTGGTGAAAATGTTCTATATTTTAATAAGGGCATGGGTTTCATGATGGTACACATTTGTTAAAACTCATCAAACTTTACATTTAAAGTGTGTATGATGGTTTGTAAATTATACCTCAATACATTTGATATAAACTAAGAGAAGACACGAAAACCTGAGGGGCAGGGGATGGGGCTAGGAGCTGTGTGCGCTGGTCCCAACCTCTTGCTACACATCCAGGAAGGGAGTTTGTCCTGGACGCAAACGGGCAAGTGAGCAGGGAGTGGGGCCAAGAGTAACACGCACGCCCCGTCTGCCATCAAAGGTCAGGCCTGGAGAACTCTCCAGTTGCTTCAGAATGAGCAACCAGGAGAAAAAGCCACACAAAGCAACAAAAGTCCCATTAAAAATAGGCATAAATAAGGGAAATGGAACGTCATGCTAAAACCAGATCTCTGAAAAAGGTTTCCTGCTGGAATGAATAGACGATGTGGGAAGATCATGTGTTGACTGCACAGGTGATGGGGAGACACGGCCTCCCTCCACAGGACCTGGGTGCCAAATGGCGCTGCCCGGCCACCTGGCAGGATGAGACGCCCCTCGGGGCTTGTCTGGGTAGGGCTGTAAAAACTTAGGATGACAAATTAAGGAGTGTGGCGTTTTATCTCTCAGGCACTGGATTTCTTTTTTTTTTTTTATTTTTAAGCTCAGGAGAGAATACTGTGATCAGGCTGTTTCAGCTTTGTTTTTAATGGAGGAAGATTCTCTGGCTATCGTGGGAAGGATGGTTTTGCTCAGGGAAAGAGGGAGGCACGCGGGGCGTTGTCAGGGTGAAACAAGGTTTTGTTCCAGACTAAGACAGTGGCAGTAGGAATGGAAAAGACAGGAGAGGCTGGAGGGAAATTTCTGAGGTGGTCACGGAAGCAGCTAGTGGCCGATCCGGCCACGTGCAGGGGTGGAGTGGGAGAGGAGGGGAGGAGGCGGGGGCAACGAACGAGGGAGGGGTAGGGGAAGAAGTGATAGGAATTAGGGTTTCTGGCATTGGGAGCCTGGGTCAATGGTGACGCAATCAACAGAGACTGGAAATAAAGGGAGTCGCAGGTTTGAAAGGAAATAATGTGACCTGGTATAGAAATATGAATTTGATTTGCCTGTGAGATACCCAGGAATTACAAACTAGTTGTATTATATTAAGCTTTTACTAGCGACTCTGCTAAGGAAGACATTATTAGACTCGTGTAAATCCAGGCCTGTATTATAATAACGCTGTTTTGTAACAGACATCCGTAGGTTTGCCAAAAAGTTCATTTAATGTTTCGGCATTTCAAGGAGCAAGATGCAAAGAGTGTAACGCCACCCCGAAAAGGGACTTACTTTTACATTTCTGCAGGTTTAAAATCTCAAATTCAACTTCATAATGTAATCCTCAAAAGGATTGAGTGCTTACTGTATGCAAAACATTTGTGCTAAGAGCTATAAGAAATGCACAGAAGTCTAAGAACTAGGTCTATGTGTAAAATTAGTCATAAGCACCAAAGCAGTGCCCTGCTTGGAGAAAACAAGATGGAATTTGTGTCGCCTTGAGACTGATAAGCAATCTGGACGCTGAGTTTACGCTTTGCACTGACTCAGGAAGTGCCGCGTGGAAGACGCCTCAGGACTCAGGGTCGGCCGTGTGCGGAAGCAGATTTTGCAAAGAGGGTCTAGAACAACGCGGACCATTCTGTGGAGCTCAGGGTTTGGAAGAGTTCCTTACAGAGACTCCTAACTGTGACTGCGACCCCCTCTCTCTGCCTGCCTGCTGAATTCACACCATCGCTTTGCAAACAATTTGTGCTCAGCTGGTGGAAGCTTTGCAGATACGGTAATTAAGTGACTATTGAGGGAATATCCTTTAGGCTTTCTGATCTAGGACTCCTCTCTTAATTGGGAGGCCCTTCTTCGGGAAATCCACTCCTTCAGGATGTGATCAGAGAACCGATTTAGCCCTAATGATATTTAATGGAAGTGGCTGGAATTTAATGGGGATGATAATTTCATGTAATTGGGGGGCCTTCTGATGAGTTAATGCGCCTGAGTGGCACTGCATTTGAGCCTGCGTGTGCTTCCTGTCTGCATTTTTTCTGCTGCCACTCTGATGAGGAGGAGAGATTCTGGAGGGCATGGGGGAGCTTTGGCCGCTCTGTGTCCACATCCGTGTGTGGCTGTCTTTCCAGGTGGGAGCCCCAGTTCAGGTGCTATTTCTTAGAGGAGACACCACTCTGATTTAGTCTCAGGCAAAGTTTTGTCTAAGTTTATGTTTTGCTTTTATAACTAAAAACCATAAGCCAATTTAAGTGAGTATTTTTTTAAATGGGCCTAGTACAGAGCTTGGCACATAAGTGTGGGACAAACCAATTTTAATTGGAGCTGCCACCTCTAGATTAGGACACTGTTGGTCCATGGTGCTGCCTTTGTAAATATTGTGATGATCACATGCTAAAAAATACTCAAACTGGCATAGAAACTAATTATACATGCTTGTGAGTATTTGTTTTGGGAAATGCTGTCACCTACCAAAAGGGATTTTCCTTGTGGATAGAGGAGAAAGAGAAGCGATGCTAACATCCAACATTCATTGGCAATGGGCCACTCGTTAGACTAAGTGCTGGACAAGATGGGCCTTAGGTAGACTTTGGTGGAATCTCTAGGGTGATGATTTTTTGTAGTGGGTTACAGTTTCTCTTTTCCCTGTGAAGAACTGTAAATCTCTCATTTAAACAATGGAACCTCCTACAACATATAAAGGTCTCTGGACTAGACCTCAGGTCCTGCAAGCCTCCCTCCCACCTTAGGCCACCTTGTTGCGCATGGAGCCAGTTCCTGCTTGGGGCTTAGAAACAGCCACACTCTCATTTCAGAATTCACTCGGAGGATCTAACTGACCCTCTGTGTCAAGTAAGCTCACTAATCGTGCCTGTCGACAGGCCGATAGTTTACATGGATGAAACACCCAGGGCTGGGTGACTAAAGCTATTCTACTGAGGCCTATGGATGGCTATTGGCTGGTGTTGATGCACTTTCACAGGCTAAAGACCCGGATGGAACATGGGATGATGCTAATGTCCCTGCAAATAATGCCTGGAATTGCTACTTGTCATCGTGGTTTTTGGAGTTGTCTACTCCATGGCATCATAAAACCCGAGGTGTGCAAGACCGACTTGACAATTAAGGCTTTTCTGGGGCTTAGTGGAGGCCATGGAACTTTTTTCTTTTCTGTAATTGTGTTTTAGAATGGTTGCTTAAGGGTTATTACTTAGAATGAGGTATCACTGTTTACCAGATTCTTTTTAAATGGAGTTAAAATGAGATAGTAATACTTTCAGGAATCTGCCTGTTATAATTTGTCTTTGATTTCTAAGGTGATTTGAAACCCTAGTTCTATAAGGACAACATTTCCATGGAAATCATCTAGCTATTGATAAATGTGGGTGCCTTCTATCACCAACTGCCATAGATTGATGTGTCCCCTCTAAATTCATATATTGAAACCAACCCCCAATATGATGGTATTTGGAGGTGGGGTCTTTTTGGAGGTGATTAGGTCATGAGAGTGAAACCCTCATGAATGGAATCTATGTCCTAACAAAAGAGACCCCAGAGAGACCCCTAGCTCCTTCTACCATGTAAAGACACAGTGAGATGACCACTGTCTATGACCAGACACTGAACCTGCCAGCACCTTGATCTTGGACTTCCCAGCCCCTAGAGCGATGAGAAACAAATGTGTGCTGTTTAAGTCATCCTGTCTGTGGTTTTGTTATAGTAGCCCAAATAGACCAAGACACTGAATCAATAATAATGATGATGGTGGTGGGGATGGTGATGGTGATAATAGTGGTGGTGGTGATGGTGATGGTGATGATGATGATGATGATGATGATGATGATGGCAATGATGATGATGATGATGGTGATGATGATGGTGATGATGATGGTGATGATGATGGTGATGATGGTGATGATGATGATGGCAATGGTGATGATGATGATAGTGATGATGATGGTGATGATGATGATGATGATGGCGATGGTGATGAATCATCACCATCATGATTAGTGATGATGGTGGTGATGATGGTGATTTATTGCATCATCCTCAAGGGGGTAACAATATTTGGCGTAACCACTATATCTGCCCTTAAACTTAAAATCATCTCAGGAAGGCAAGGCACCAATGTTATCAGCACAGATACTCATAGAAACTGGTGACTCACAGGTGGAAGAATTTTACAAGGCATGACTTGTGAGGTGCTTGAAAGTACCCCCCACCCCTTTCCACATCTCCCACCCTGTGTGAATGACATGGCTCAGCTGGGACTGGAGTAGAGATTCTAACTTTAAATTAATCTGATATCTGATGACACTTTAGGTCAAAATGTTCTCTTCATATTAACATGTTAACCATACTATAGGTTCCCCGAGAATGGATCACAGGCCAGGCACATTTTAATGGCAGGACAAGATTCAGGAAAAGGTTTTTATAGTAAGGTTCAATATAAACGGATAGTGTGTGTGCTATTAAATGCTAGAATCAGGTCCCCTATTCTAACCACTGCACTACCCTGACTTTCCAATGTGAAAATGTGGAATTTTTGAGAGAAAGGAACTCAAGAGGAGGAGTGAAACATGGGAAAAGATGACCTTGTTTGAGATGAAGGATACCAACAAGAGAATTAGAGAAAACATCAGTTAAAGAGAAGATGTAGTGCTGGAAACATCACATAGCAGGAATGAGATTTGAACACCAAAGAATGGAGGTCACGCTTGAACACACCTGAGAGAAGGATGAGGTGGAGATAGGCACAAATGGGCAGGTGTAGCATGGCTGGAAAGAAATGGACAGGAAAGCATTGATTCAGATGGAATGGAAGAGTCATGCTTGTATCCAACAGGGAGGGCAGGGTGTGTCACAACGCCCCTCCGTACGGGATTGAGTATGAGAAGCTGTGCTGCTCATGAAGCTCTGGGGGTGGGGACAATTCTGAGATGCTCCACCTTCATGACCTCATCACCTCCAGTGCCCCACCTCCCAACACCATCACCTTTGTGGGTAAACGTTTCAACATAAGAATTTTGGGGTGACACAAACATTCAGACCACAGCACCCCTCCATGAAATTTTAATACCACAGATATATTGTCTATGAGTTTATATACTGTATGCATATCTGTGCTTTAGACATAAAAAGAGAACTATGTTTTTGCTCCCTTCCCCCAAGAACCATTTTTCGCCCCCTTGAGAGTCAAGAAAGAAGGGTCCAGATGAGCACACCTGACAGAGGTTGGTGACTCTCAGCAGTAAACATCATGGGAGTGGAGAGACAGGGCTACAGGAGGTGGTGGAGGAGGGAAGGGAGCACGACTTTCAGTCTTCAGTTCAAAGTTCAAATCTAGAACTCTGAGACGCACCTTGTGTCAGTCAGAAGAAACCCCTTCACGTACAACAAGAAAGAAAGAAAAACAGGCTCATTTTGATGAAACGCTAAAGAACACGGGCAGAAAACCTCCAGCCACGGTGCTCAGGCCACACCCGGAGCCTGTAAATGTTATGACTGTGCATTGGGCCATGGCTGGATCCTTCAGGCTTTGATATGTAACAAGGGACACTCCACCCAACAATAATGATTGACCTTTAATGTCTCGCTGCAGTACATCCAGACTAATTATACCGCACACTGGTGGACTCCTTCAGCCTTTCATTTTTAGCCAGTTTGAAAATGAGGCCCCAAGGGGGTGAGCTGATCCACCAAAGAGGAGAAAAATATTAATCTTCCTGACTCTTCAAACATTTACTTCTTTTTCCTATGAGGAGGATTTTTGGCTTCACACTTTTGTTGATGTGCTCTTTTCTGTGTGAGGACTGATGGGGTGTAATGGGAGTACTGAGCAAGATTTTGCAAATCTTCTCTTGTAAGTGTTGACAGAATTTAACAAATTTATTAGATGGAACCAACTCCTGTCAGGAGGAAGATCTAATTGGATGGCAGTGGAATAGAAGAGACACAATTCTGAATAATGCATGCGCTGTATTTTTTTTTTAAGCAATAAGGACTCCAAGATATTTCTGCAACAGTTTTTGTTTGATTTTTCTTATGATTTTTGGTGTTTTCAGAGATTTTTAAGAGGCTCTCTCCTGCTCCTAAAATATTTGCCCAACAGAATTTCTCTTTTGCCAATCTGATGGCATCAAATCGAATGTCTTCAATTTTTATGTGGGGAGAAACTGTGTTGACAACTGGAACATAATTTTTAATGCTTTCTGTAAATTGATCACAGAATTTCCTATTTTGATTCTATTTCTAGTATCAATTTTTTTTTCAAAGTTGGGTTTGCCTATTTTATCCCAATTGTGGGATACGGAGGAAAGGAAATTAGCCACGTCCAAGGTGATGACAAATACCTAAAACAGGGACAGAACAGCACGAACAAAATTCTCTGTCCTTGGATTAAATATTCCAGGATTAAATATGCAAGACCCTCTATAAAATAGACTTGATTTTTTTTTTTGGTGGGGGAATGGGGTGCCCAAAATTAAGCTATAACAACCATGATGACATAATTCATAGCACAGCTCTGTCTACTCCAGTCAGGCAGAGACTATAGTAATTAAATCCATGCTTGGAACGAGGGCAGCATTTGGGGCAGGCATTCTATTACTGCTTAGATTAGAGATTAAGTGTCCATAATCCCTTTTAAAAGTTGTCATTTTGTTTTGTTTTGTATTCTCATCAGTCAAGACGGCAATCTGGGGCAATTAATGGTGGCTTAGAGGCATACGGACTAGGGTGTGTATGAATTGGTAGCTGACATTAATTTTGGAGAGGTCCACCAGGAGATGACTAGGTGGCATCTCGGTGACTGTCATGTAGATGGACTGGCCAGCCCCCAGGTTATGGAGGCAAAGACCTCTGCTGCTTCCAGGGGTGGTTGTGGGGAACAGTGTGCTCTGAAGTGGGTTTGGAGGATGTTTTCAATGCATGCATATGGCACAGTTTTTGGTGAAGTCATAATATACTAGGAAAAAAAGCCCAGGCTATCTCTGGTGACATAAAATATTTCACCAAATTCCTGACAAACTCATAGCAATTTTAAAAACCTTTTATTCAATAACAAGAATGAGGCTGAATTCATCATTGACTGTCTTCCGTCCAGCAGCTCCATAGTAACTGGTCTCATCCTGGGGAAATGGTACCGATTTAGAGACATCATTTCTCACCAGACACGAGCACATAAAGTGCTGTGGTAAGGTCATGTCTGCATTTTATATTTGCACCAGCTCTGAGCTCTTTCAATCCAGGGACCATGCTTACCCACCTTCAGGACGTCAGAGCTGGACAAGCTCTCATGTCCAGTGATTGCTGCAGAATGAACTGCTTGAGTTTCCAGTATCCGACCTGACATTCATTTTGTCATTCCAGATGGGTGTGAACTTTGACAATCTTCATTTGTCTACCCAGCTGCCCCTCCCAATATTTTTTGTTTTTTATTTTTTGCCTGAAACTTTTGGGTTGTCAGAAAAGCCATGACATATTTTTTCTATGTTTCTCGTTGCAAACATGCGTCATGACTTTTTCGACAGCCCAGTATGATTCTCATGTTTCCTGTATTTCGGTCGAAGCTGATAGTCAATATCTGAATGATTAGCGAGCATTACCGATTTATAAAATTCTGATAAATGCAACAGACTGGTCCTTGATAGGCTACAAAATAAAAATATGAAATGGGAATGACCAGAAAGCGGCCATTCATACATTTGTTCCCCAAACAGATATTTATTGAGGACTTAATATATGCCAAGTACTCTGAGCAAAAACAGATGTGACCCTCCCCTCATGGAATCTGCTAGGGGGGCAAAGGTGAATCAAAGGACAGATGCCAGAAATAAATGAAGATTTGCAATTGTGATGGGTGCTGTCAAGGACTAGGACCTAGTTTAGTGGGAGACGTGGACTAAGTTAGGAGGTCGGGAAGAGAAGACTCTCCCAAGGGAATGATAATTAAACAGGATTTAAGGGAAGGGAAGGCTTCGTAAGGGAGATTTGCTGGGGCCACAGCTGAAGGCAGGATAGTATGGGAGGAGATAGTTCCAAATAAGCAAAGGCCAAGAGAAGGACTCATGTGACAGGAGGGAGGAGAGGGGAGGTGGGCCAGGCTATCCGGACCTCTTAGGGCACTGTAAGGATTTAGGGCTTTAACAAAGGACCGAGAGAAACCAGTGTTTTAGGATGGGTCATTGTGAAGAGATCAGATTTGTATAAACACAGATCATACTGTCTATTTGGAGGCCAAGGTGGCTGTTGGGCGACATTAGAAAGCTTAGCGAGGAGTCGGGTAAGAGGTGGCGGCAGCTTGGGCTGGGGTGGAGGAAGGTCAACCAGCATGAGAGGTGTTTATGACTTCTTTACTGGAATAAAATTCAGATAAGTTATTAAAAATGGGTTGTCCTCTTTCACATTTTGACTTAGGTTGACACAGTCTAGAATTTATGATTTAAGGTCTAAAAACATAGACAGTGCACTGTTGTGGAAAGAGCTGACCAGGTGTTACCAAAGTTTCTGGCTCTGTTGGGCTGCTTTTGACCTGCGTGATCTTGGATGAATCACTTTTTCTCTCTGGGCCTCAGTTTCCTTATCCAGTAAGAGGAAAATGTTCCTCTCCAATGTTCCTTTCAAACATAAGACCTTGGCACGATTATTGTGGGCTCTTTTTGCATCTTCTCCAACCACTCAGACTTTCCAGCATTCTTTATCCCATGTAGGGGGCTAAGTATGGGGCTGTTTTCAACTTCTAAACTTGAAGCTTTTAAAATGTAATAGCGTGGGCCGGCCGAGTGGCTCAGTTGGTTAAGAACTCGCTCAAGAGTGCGAGCTCTGAGCAACAGTAGTTCGAGTCCCAGCCCGAGCTGAGCTGCCGCTGAGCTGCCAACAGGTGGCAGGATGGCTCAGCTAAAAAAAAAAAAAGTAACAACGTTGCCTATAGGAACATTAAAAACGGGGCATGAGTGGTAATTTGGATTTTACCCTAAATGCCGTGTGAACTTCAATTTCATTAGACGCAGGACGAATTTGACAGACATTTGAAACAGAGGCATGCTGTGTACTCATAGGCACCAAAAGATATATACAAGCATGCTGACAGGGGCACAATTTGTAAATGTCCAAAAAACTAGATCAATAGTGAAATGTATAAACTGTAGCATATCTACATAGTAGAACCTTCTACAAAAATGAGCAATATTGTTGACGAAGCTCACAAAGAGTGTTGAGCGAAAGAAGCCCCCACAGTGGGGTGCGTTCTGGGTGATTTCATTTGTGTGAAGTTCAGAGACAGGGGTTGCTCATGTGCAGTGACTGACCAGGATCGTGGTTACGTCCAGGAAAGGGCAGTAGTGCCTGAGTGGGTCCCAACGGGCATTCCTGGGGTATTGGGAATACACTCTCCTGATCCAGGTGGGGGTGACATGTGTACTTGTAGTGGTGTTTACTTCACACTTACAGGTGTGTTTACTCCAATAAAAACATTTTCTATGGAATCGGACTGTTCAGTTCTCACCAATGCCTGGTGAAAACAGGCGTTCTCTCAATCAGGAATGTGCTCAACAACGCAGGATAGTTAGATATGCACCGCAGAGGCGTGCCAGGCATTTAATTAATAAAAGTGTCATGTTATTGCTTTGCATTTTGTGCTCTCTTCAGCACTTGTCAGCTTTTCTACACTCGTAATATATAGGAATGACTTTACTCACTTCAAATCAATATAGACGGTCCCCGGTATATGATGGTTTGACTTAACGATTTTTCGACTTTATGATGGTGGGAAGCGATGCATTCAGTAGAAACCATACTTGGAAGTTTGGTCTTTTCCTAGAGTAGTGATGTGCGGTTCCATTCCTTCTGGTGATGCTGCACAGGGAGCAAGCTACAGCTTCCGGTCAGCCACGTGCTCACAAAGGCAAACACCGACACGCTGTTCATTGAGTGAGATGGTTTTGCCCAGCTGGAGGGAATGCAGTGTTCTGAGTCCATTTAAGGCAGGCTTGGCTAAGCCATGATGTTTGGTAGCTTAGGTGTGTTAAATGCCGTTTTAATTTATATTTTCAACTTATAATGGGTTCATCAGGACGTAGCCCCATCATAAATCAAGAAGCACCTGTATTCACTATCACACCAACACCACCACTCCCCCTACCACCAAAAAAAAAGAGAAAGCCCATGAAGTATATTTAGAATATAGATATAGAGGAGACTGACATGATGAAAGGAACAAAAAGGTGCCCTTATTCAATGGTGTAGACTGTCCAGATATAGAACTAGAGGCCTGTTTGCCTAAATCACCTGTACCTACAGAGAGACTCGCATTGCAATCAAAGCAAAGGGCCAGGATGGCACTGCCAGGCCTGCAGCCCACCTGTCAGCTGAGTTAGGTTCAATCTCTTTTGAGGGAGGCTGCAGGGAACTTTCTGAATGTTGGGGTTATCAACCTGTGTTTCCCCCAGGTCCTCATTTTATTTCCCATGGCTGTGCAATCATGGTAAGCAAAAACTCTGCCCAAAGTGGAATTGTTGCCACCAGACTCATGTTTTACCATTTCCAAACTGCAATTCTGACAGGTTTTAATAAACAGATTTATGATGTCTCCAAAGTATTTGAGGGGACCCTGCAAGAGGGAGCCCTGGGCAAGCGCTGTGCAGCCCCGTGGTGCTCCACCGTGGCCCCATGTTGGAGTCACCTCAGGAGTTCTAACCAACATGGATGCCTGGGTCCCACCCCCAGAGCATCCAGTCTCACTGGTTTGGGATGTGACCTGGGCATCAGGAGTTTTAAAATGTCCCCAGATGATGCTCCTATGCGGCCAGGGCTGAGAAACACAGCTCTACCCAGACTTCCTGTTTCCCCAGGGCTGTGCTCAAGTCTACCAGCTCATCCAAACTGACCCGCCCTGAAGAGCTTTGTGACATGTCTCTTCCCAAATTGGCTCAGTGACATCGCGTTGGTACCCTGAAATCGCCCATGGTAGGAGTACTTATGCCATGGAAACCCACAAACCCTATAGTTTAGGGCTCCTCCCCACCTCCCAAACTGGTTGTTAAACATTTACTGATAGTTCCTTATTCTAACCTGATCTGGGGTGTAATAAGGGAGGAAAAATGAAATTAATTTCTTTTTGGCAAAGGTGAAGGCGTCCATGTAAAGATGCCAAGTAATACCTGCATCTCAGTTCTTCATCACTGACCTACTTGAACAACTAATATAGAAAGCAAGGGCAATTAATAAATTATTTTCAAGACAATTAAAAATAAAAGGAAAGGTTTTCCCTACCATAGTTATCTCAAAACAAGTCAATTTTTAATGTCGATAAGTCTTTTTTGATTTCTTCTTGTTTTTCCTTTTAGTTTTCCTACTTTTGTTCAAAAGGTGTCAAAGAGGTGAAAGGAAAAGTGTTTAAAGAATGCGCTTCCTGTTTTCCTCATATGCGGACAAAGGAATCATAATGGGGGTGTGTGCTCTGGGAGGTTGTATGTATGACGTAGGTTCTGCAGAGCCCCCGCCTTGCTCCTCCAGCAGGGAGGAGCTCAGGGGCCGGCCAATGTCCCACTGAGCCCTGGAGGCAGGAGAGTCAGAGGGAGGGTCCCAGAGCCATCCCAGGCCCATAGGCTGGGGAGCCTTCCCTTCCCCAATGGTCCCCAGCTCAGCCAGAGCACAGGTAGGGGTGGTGACAGAGCAGAGTCGTCCTGTTCTCTGGACAGTCCGTATCTTTGTGTAGGGCAGCTTGGCCCAGGTCATCTTGCCAATCCTTTAGGGACACAGTCCTGTTCTTCTGCCAGCCTGTGAGAAACCCAAGGGAGAAAAAAGTCCCAAGGGAGGCAGCCCGGACCCGGAGATTCCCGAAACTTCAGTAGCAGCTGCAGAGACTGCTTCCAGCTACTCACAACCCACAGACGGTGGTGACAGGTAGGAGACGTCCCAGAAGGATAGTTGGCCCTTGGTACAGGCTCTCTGGTCTTTTGTCTTCTAATTCACGCCATAGTCTTCTTACATCTCACACTTGAGGTCTTTAAGGCACAGACCGCGTCTGGCACAGCAGGGTGGCCAGCATGCCGGCTAGCCCAGGACTGAGAACGTTCTAGGACATAAGTGTTAAAGCAGGAAAGTCCTGGGCAAACTTGAGCAAGGTGGTCCGCCCATAGTCAAAGGTCAGTCATACCTGTGGAGAGTCATTTACGGTAGGAAGCAAGGCTCCTCAGTCGTACCCATTGCCACGGTGCCGCCTTGGTTATCATCGCTCAACTCTCCATCTGAGTTGTCCTGTAGCAAAGACCACCTTTGGAAGCTTGAATTCCATGTATTGGGTTGTTTTCTTAGCCAGGGGGCATTAGAACTTGAAATGACATCCATGTGATAGAATGTATGATTGCTTTGAAAAAAAAAATTGGGGAACACGGCAAAGTAAAAATAATCAAACAAAAACAGCAGCAGAGCATGACCTGCGTGAACAAGCCTGGAAGGGACCACACGTAGCTTCTGAGCCCCCTCTCCCATTGCCCGCCTTGAAGCCTGTGATGAATAGTCATGGATTACCGTGATGTACACTGTGTTCATTAAAGCGAAGGAGGCCGGAAACGTCACACAGCATGAATACTTTATTTATGAATGATTAAAATAGTTTACAGCCATCTATCACTGTAAGCTCAAAGACTCAAGTGAAGTGAAAAATCAATGCAAAGCGAAAGTGAAAGGTGAGATGGCCGGGACAGGAAAGCACTTTCTCTCCTGCCTCCCGTTTGGGTTTCTGGGTTATCTGCCGATTTGTGTGCGAGCCTGGTTTGGTTCTTCGCTCAGGCAGCCTGGTTTGGTTGGGATTCGAAGGCCAGCTGTGCAATAACAAACCCTGACAGGCTTTAATAAAGAGATATACAATGTCTCGGATGGATTCGAGGGAGCGCTGTGCTTGTGGTTTTGTATATGGTTATGGTAAATAACTAGCCCGCTGATTGTTGTGGTCTGGCCTTTGCAGGGAGCACTGGACCACTGGGGACCTATTTAACCTAAATCACCCCCACCTACAAGAGAGCTTTGCATTGCAATAAAAACAAACAGGGCCGGGGCAGGGACGGCCAGGCCGGCAGTCCAACTCTCAGCTGAGCTACGCTGACTTTCTCCCCACAGGGTGCGCTGGGAAGCTGACAAGCCTTAGGCGGCAGAGAACTTGCTGCGTATTGGGGCTGTCACTCCATATTTCCCCTTTCCCCATGACTGATTCTCCGAGATGCTCTCAGTAAATGAGCCCAAGTGGGAGGAGAAGATGACTGCTGCGTCCTGAGCAGTGCTCGCTGCCCTCGAGGGGGTAGCAGCCATCACAGCCTGACAGGAGGCGCTCAACCCTACCAGAGCTGCAGGCAGAATGGCCGTCCCTGGCTCAAATTAGAGCCTGAGCACCCGGCTCTGGACCTAAACAGATGTGTATTTCTTCTGTCTTTTTTTTTCCCCCCCTTAGTGTCTTATCCTTCTAACTGCTACTGTGTAGAGAACTGAAGAAGAAAGTGGCACTTTGGATATCAGCATCCAGAGAGGGGGCAGCTGCAAAGCTGTAAAGAATGATCATTTGGGAGCAAACGTAAAAGCTCACGGTCTTGGTCCAATGTTAGCACAGAGAAAGGGTTTGATACTTCGAGCAACTTGGGACTAAGACTCAACTCATGCCCCTGCCCTGCGTGTGGAAAGGTTCGTGACTCAAAACAGAGAACACTGGGCTTTTCTTTGATCACACTCAGTTCATTATCAGGCTAAAGATGATATGCATGCATTCTCCCCAACCCTCAGAAATGAGCAATTCTTAGATTTAAAAAGGCAACAGAGGCGGTTTCCCTTAAGCCCTTTTCTGCATTTTTATTGTCTCTCCAAAAACAGAGGTAAGTCGTTTTGATATTAAGGCAGGATATGGTGTACCCAAAGCCTGCTTCTCCTTCCCCCCCGCCATCCCAGTGTCCACTGGGGAGATGCCTTTCCCAGCCTCACAGTGGACTAAGGACGTGTTCCATGCTGACCAAGCACTGCTTCTCAAGAGCTGTTCCCTGCTGTCATATTCTGCTATTGAATTGTAGTCGGAGAGTTAGGGGTACAACGAAGCTTCTGCAGAAACACCTGTAGAAGGTGTTCTTCCCCCAATGCATCTGACATTCACCAGGTGCCCATTCTTAGAGCCTTTTTATTCTCCCACACGTCCACAGAGCACCACGAGGAGTGGGTTGTGATGTCACCATGCCAACACTGCTGGAAGAGTTATTTAGTTGTCACCTACATCTGCCCAAGAATAAGAAAGATGGAGATATCTCTGAAGGCCAGGACTCTCTAGCCCACACTTTCTCACATTATTCTTTTCCCTGTTCCAGCAATGTCGCTTTAAAAGAAACTTTAGAAAAATATCCTCTGGCCTGTATGTCATCCAGGGCACACAGCTGTTTCCGTTGGTCAGCAAGTGTCAGAGAAACAGCACGGACCCCACTGGGAGTCTTGTCTCCAACTCAGATTCGAAGCATGTGAGACCTCACTGTACCTCTCAGCTTCCCGAAGGCAGCCCCTTCTAATATGTTCCCAGGCCTGGTCACTACTTGGCCCTCTTGGTCTGTGTGGTAGAAAGGCCCATTGCTGGATGTTTGGTGACATCCAGACAAACCTGCTGTCCCTTCAACCTCCTGGCTCTCAGCGCCCCAGCAGATGTCCCCAGGCACTGCTCTCAAAAGTCCCCTTCTCTCTCACATCTCCCATACCCTGAGTCCAGCCTTTGAATTCTGAATCTGTGTCCTGGGACTAGAAGTCTGGGATGTGAGTTCATTGAGCAAATTGTACCCTCGGGCCTAGACACTTAGCTTTTTACTGCTTTCTCTGTCTGCCTTCAGCTATTTAGAACACAGGACTCCTCCCTTTAATTATAAGAATCAGTGAAATTGCCCCCAAATGAAGCTCCTGTCCTCTCCTCCACCTGTATTACAGATGGCCCTTTGTGGATCCAAACTCTAGGGCTCACGATAATTTTTTTCTTTCCAGATTAAAAGTCTTTGCACTGGCTATGTCCCATTATCTTTTTTACTTTTTTATTTTTTAATTGGGGAATTGGGGGAGGGGAACAGTGTTGGGGAATTGGGGAGGAGGACTAGTCAAGTTGTTCTTCAATCTTAGTTGTGGATGGCACCAGTGGCCATCTGGCTGCCCATCTGTAGCTCGTGGCCTCTAAGCTCAAGGTGCCGAGTTCAGTCTTAGTCACAGGTGGGCATAGCCACCATCCCATGCGGCAGTCGAACCAGTAGCCTTGTTGTTAAGGGCGCACACTCTATCCACTGAGCCATCCGGGTGGCAGCTCAGCTCAAGGTGCCAAGTTCAGTCTTAGTTGCGGGCGGGCATAGCCCACCATCGAACAGGCAGCCTTGTTGTTAGGAGCACATGCTCTCACCAGCTGAGCCATCCTGTCACCTGTTGACAGCTCATTGGCAGCTCAGCTCAAACGCAGCGTCACTAGCCCATGTGGGAATCGAACCTGCGGCCCTGTTGCTCAGAGCTCATGCTCTTAAGCCAACTCTTAACCAACTGAGCCACTTGGCCGGCCCCCCCATTATCTTTTCTTGAACTACTTGTATTTGTTTGCTGCCATAACAAAGTACCACCGACAGTCAGGTTTAAATGGTAAAAATTTATTTTCTCACAGTCTTGGAGGCTAGAAGTCCAAAATCAAGGTGCTGGCAGAGAGGGTTCATTCTGAGGCTCCTCTCCTTGACTTGTGATGCCGTTTTCTCCGTGTCTTCACCTGGTTTTCCCTCTATGTGAGTTTATGTTCTAATCTCCTCTTTAGACACCAGTCTAATCTATAGGATTAGAGCTCACCCTAATCACCTCATTTTAACCTCATTACCTCTTCAAAGGCCCTTTCTTTAATTATAGTCACATTCTGAGGCACTGGGGGTCAGGGCTTCAACATATGAATACTGGGGGTGGGGGTGGGTCGGGGGAGATTCACCCCATAACACTACTTAAGGTAAAATACTTATATTTTAATAGAAAAAGGTTTACCTTCTAATGATTGGCTTTCAATTGAGATTTTCCTGAAAGTGAAGAAAGGATTGGGAAAATATATTGGAAGCTCTTCTCTGATATTCTTTCTGTGAAATGTATTTATGCACCAAGGACAGAATTATATTAATATCTGGGTCGTGACCCCCTGTACCCCCCAGGCCACTTGCAGAATTCTGAGTGAAACATGTTGAGCTTTAAATCTATCAAAATTTCTACTGCCTAGGTCAGTGCTCTGCCTGCCGCAATGCTCTGTGGAGACGACAGCTTTGTGAGAAAGAAGTAGGGAGATGAAATAATTTGGGAGTGGTTTTTTTTTTACTTTCTTTCCTTTTGAGTTTAGACTTGTGGCCAGCTCATCCTCATTTCTGCATGATTCTGAAGCAACCCCCACACACCCACCGAGCCAGCCACCCAACCACACACATCGAGACTGTGTGTGGTGTCCCTTCTTTTTATTTCATAATGCTCCACTATACATTGATTATTAACTGCCCATTTACACAATGGGATCAATCTCTTGTGCCTTACAGATCTTTGAATCGCTAACACTTGGCACCACAAGCACAGGTCCCCACGGTGGCTTAAAATGGTAAGTGACAGCTGATTCAGGTGTCACAGCTAAACCAGAATCCCAACTACTTTAATTCCCTTCTAACAAATGTACTCTTTATAGGGTAAAAAAATACCCACAGAGATGAACACAGTGATCAAAATTGACTACTAAGATGGGCTCTTCTTAGCTGTTGACCCCTCTCGCGTCCAGGGGAGATGGCATGAAGGATAACATAATCAATATACCATAATCAAGAACAGTAATATCCCTGCCTCAGTTCCCGAGCTGCTCCCCTACATGTGTGGCACTCCTGGCTTCTCTGGGTGAGAGGCTTGGGGCAGTCTGGGTGCCCAATACAGAGAGCAGAGACCTAGATACAAATGGTTTCTGCCAGTTCTGAAGTTAGTGAACAAGCTCATGGAAGAAGTATTTTCCCTTGTATGTCACTCATACGGCAGGAAAATAAATACGTGTATTGAAAAATAGGAGCTTATCAGAGGATGTGATTGCAACGGCAAGATAGGCTGGCACGTTAACAGTTACATCTAATAGGATTTAAAATCCAAAAGTATTTTGACTCCTGCTTCCACAATCACTGGAAATATCCAGGCAGATTTTAACAGGCAGCTGAATACATTTTATTGTGTTATGTAATTAACACAATGACAACAAAACAATTTAATCACATCATTTATAATTATCATTCAGAATGTCTTTATGAGCAGTAGAAAAGTTGTAGCCGTCTAGTTGTAATGTTGCTGATAGTCAGATTTAAATGGAATTTGATGACTATCTAGAAAGATAATAGATACTGAGCACATGTATGCTGGCAGTTATAGTTTTCCAAATTATTTTCAAAGCAAAAGGGCTAGGATATAGAGTCTTAGGAGTTTGTGCTGGGACAAGTCTTCAAGAGTTATGTGCCTGAAAAGAGTGGCGGGGCATGGAGCTGAGAAAGGGAAGCTGAGAAAGGAAGGGGCAGCCTCCTGCAGAGACCCCATTTGGAAAGCCTGTGGTTGATTCACAGATCTGGGGGAAGACACTGAACCTGGATACGTGCCAACAACATGGAAACCAGGGCGTCTTATGGGAGAGAAGACTCCAAGAGGAAATGCAGATAGTAATTTACTGAATTGACTCAGACACACCAGGAACAGAATTTTATGTGCTCCTTCCAGTGACCAGTGCAGGGATACTCTGTGGGACTGCTGGTATACCCAGGGCAGCAGAATTAACATAAGACATAAACCCCATGGGAAGTCAGGGCTCCTCTAATTGGTGGGAGCCAAGATTAGGAAGCAGGAGTTCTTAGAAGCATTTAAGGATACACTGCTTTGAGCTAAAGTAACAAAGTCTACATTGCAAAACAAACAAACAAACAAAACACTCTTGTTATTTACTTTAATTTAGAGAGACTTTTCACTTGATAACTGTTTATCAGTTTGCCAAAAAAAGACAAAAAGTCTAATATTTTGCAATATGAATACATCCAAAGAAATAATGATTAGCTGCATCTATTCACTAGAGCATTTCTCAATAGAGATACATTAAAATTGGCTTAAATAGTCAACAAAGAGGTCCACTAAATTTGATAACCTTCATATTTATGATTGAATATTATGCATCTGTTAAAAGCCTGTCATAAATTTATGTAATCAAGTGAAAATTTGTTCCCAGTATAACTAAAAACAGCAAGTTCAAAAAGTATATATTGTATACATCAATTTTATAGATAAATGCATTCATAGTAAATACTAGAAAAATGTATGCAGATATTAAGTGATGAATCTACCAGCAGATCATTTTAATTTTCTTTCTAATTTTACAAAGAACCATAAAAATAAACTTAAAAAAAAATAAGTGAAACATGTTTTTTTTGTTTGTTTTTGCTTTTTTTTTTTTTTTGATAATGCCTACTATCAATGATGAATAAATCAGATGTGGAGATTCAGTGCAGCCTATGCATTCTGTATGGGGCCTATCACCCCCAAGGGGAGAACCTTGGTCCTTAGGGAGCAAACACATCTAAGCTGTTACAATGGTGTGTGGCCCTCCAAAGTACCAGAGCACAGAACCACGTGCGTAGTATATCTGTCATTCCAAAATTTCAAGGAGGAGGAAGGGTAACTGGGGTGGGGAGGAAAGTATAAAAGGCTCATTTGTGGGGGTGATAATGGAAAAGAAAGATTGAGAAATATTGACCTGGCATGGCCAATTGCAACCATTTTTAGGAATATGGTTGGTAAATTAAGATATAGCTCTGTGTGTGTGTGTGTGTGTGTGTGTGTGTGTGTGTGTGTGTTTTCCTTAAATTGACTAAAATAATTGGAAGGCCAAGTAAATGACTTTTTATAAAAGGCTCATTTGGACCAAGGGTCCCAAGCTGACCTTATGGTAGCATGTCATCCTGTGGTCCCCCACGTGGTCTCCAACTACGCAGGACACCAGGGTGGTCTTAATGGTAGCTGGCAGGCAGTGCCAGGGCTGTAAGCCCGTAGCTCTGTCCTTTTCAAAGACTCTGTAAGATAGGAGGCAGTCAGTTCAACTCATCAGCCTCCCAGGACACACAGAAGTGTATTAGGAAGAATGTCTGTGCCTGTTGGAGACATCAAGTCAAGAATCTCTGTCAACTGCAATTGAAAATAAATAAATAAATAAATAAATAAATAAATATATATATATATATATATATATATAATATATATTAAAAAAAAGAAGAAAAAAACCAAGAATCTCCCTGTTAAGTATCTCGGGAAGAAGGCTGTGCTGGGGCCGGGCCAATGGCGCCTGGCTGTCTCATTTCCAAGGCAGCAATTGAGTGATAATTGCAGGATCCTATTTTGAACAACACTAGAGCAGAGCCTGATGAAGTTTGTAACTATTTAGATCGAAATCTGAGAACTCTAAACAATTTATTTACAAGGAAAGACACAGATAGGTTTTAACTGCCTCATAAATCAGCTCTCCTTGACCGCAAACACAGCAGCTCCGAGCTTCTAGGGGGAGTCAATTAGTCCCGGACGGGCAGTGCTCCCTGGGGTGGGCCTCCTTTGGTGCACAGCTTCCATAATTACCAGACGGGGGCCCAGCAGTCACCAGCATTAAGCTGAACAAGGAAAAGCCCTGGGGCTTCGCTTTGAGGGTGGGGACAGGCGTTCCTTGGGAATGCCCTCGCCCCCGGAAGCCTCTTCAGTAGATAAACTGGGTAAATTCCAGAATCCACTCCTTAGACCAGAAGATCTCAGCCTAAGCACTGTGGACGTTGGGGCTGCAACTTCTTTGTTGTGGGGCTGTCCTGGGCCTTGTAGTCTGATCCACGGCAGCCCTGGGACCCTCTACCTACTAGGTGCCAGTTGCACCCCTCCTCCCAATTATGACCGAGAATATCCCCAGGCATTATCAAATGTCCCCTGGGTTGGGGTCAACATCCACTCCCTCCCTCCAGTGAGAACCACTGCCTTAGACAAGGACATTCTTTGGGTTTTTCAACGTAGTTTTTCAGGGGTTAATTTTTTTTTTTTCTAAGTGCAGATTGATATTTGGATACCATTGCCTTCTCTCCTCTCAGCCCTTTCTGAGTGCTCTGCGATACGATTACATATTGGCTAATTCTTCCATCTTTAACCTGAAGCTTTGAAAGGAAACAGCTTTTATCTTCTCTGTTACACGGAGGGGGGTGGGATGGGTTTGAATATCTATTGCTTTGCATGCAAATTTTAATCCTTTAATCACCTTCCCACAGTTTCAGGGGAGTTGTTGAGAATCCACCAGCCCTTCCAGACTTGACCTCAGGCCTGTGAACAGACTGGAGGAAACCTGGAAAGGTCATTTCCTTCCCCCTAGACACCATATCCAGGTTTTAGAGCAAGATAATTTCAGGGTTTACTCAGGCTGTTAGCTCAGAGGAAGAAAACCCTCCCGCCTTCCCTGCTGTCCACCAGGCCTGGGCTTATAACATGTCCGCCAGTGGTCTTCTTCACTTAATTATCATTTGCATCATCTCCATGCTCCAATTTCTTTTTTTCTGGGGTGGGGGGATGAAAAGAAACGTTTGTGGGAACACTTCATTTGGTGCCAGCCAATTTTCTTTACTTTTCAGGCAGGGCTAAGTAGAAAAGCTCAGTATTTTGGCAAATTCTACAATAGAATAAAGAAAAAGTATTCTTTTATTTGGAGTAACAGTCATTAAAAAACACAAAGACGTTTGCTTTTCCTCTATGAGCTCTTAATCATCTAACGACAAAGGAGAATGTGGTCTCCATCCGTGTGCTGTTATGTCTATGATTTGTGCAAGGTCCGTTTCCAAAGCAACTTCTTATCTGGAGGAGATGGCTTTGCGTGTTGACTCCACTCACTGTTAACGCGGGGCCATAAATTATACGGCTCCAGCTTTTTCTCGTAGTCTAATCATTTCTCTGGGAAAAACAGTGTCCTGCTGGGTCTTGCCCTTCACAGAATGCGTAAAAGCACACACCAAACTCCACCCTGATGGGGAGACAGTAAGCTTTTCCACTCATCTCAGACCAAGCACTCGACATCACAGGAAGTTCTTAACATTCCTATGCATGTTAGAAAGTAAGATCGCAATAGGCAAATAGAGTCTGAAATCTGAAACTGCAATCATTGAAAACAAAACCCTGCTGAGAGAACAGATGACAAGGACAACCTTCCTCCACCTTTCCAATGAGAAGTTCTGAGCTGTGGGCAGGACTTAAAGAATCACTTATCCACCCAGCTGTTTTTCAGATCAAGAAACTGATACTAAAAGAAAAGAAGGAAATTGTTCCACTTGAAGTAGCGGTTCATGGCAGGGTTGGGACCAGAACTTACCATAGCGGACTCCCAAGCTCTTTTCACTTCAGTTCATTGCCTGTCCCTAGTCAGAAGACTGCATGTTCCTGCCTCAGGGCCTTTGCATCAGCTGCTTTCCACATCTGCAATAATCTGACCCCAGACATTGCCCTTCCTCAGCCAGCTGCTCAGATGTCCTGTCCTTGGAGACCACCTTGTCTGCAATAGCAGCCTCTGCCTGTCCCTTTGCTCTCTGCTTATATTGCTTTCATCATTGCACTTACCACTATTATTACATTTATTTGCCAAGTGAGGCACCCAAAGCATCTGCCAAAGTTAGATCATAGATCAGAGAAGAAAGGTCCTGCTGCAGTAAAGCTGCAGTTATAAAGAACTTAGAAATGGTTAAAAATTATGGAAAAAAATGGGAATCTCACAAGTGATCAAATAAACACAAATAAGATGATAAGATACCATGTTAGAGAGAGAGAGAGAGAGAGAGAGAGAGGGAGAGAGAGAGAGAGAGAGAGTGTGTTATTTTAAAGAATTGGCTCATAATTATGGAAGCTGGAAAGTCCAAAATTTGCAGGGTGGTTAGCAGACTGGAGAGCCAGAGAATTCAGTGAATAACAACAGAGGTAAAGCATGTTAAAGTGAAATATTTTACCTCCAGAAAGAGAAGAAAACCTTAGAAATCATCTGTTTGGTGTTCTTAATATAACACAAGACCCTAAGAATTTCATGACATAAAATTGAAAAGTGAGGTGAGAACGTAGGAGATGGAGATGGGAAGGCATATTAGATTGAGATGCAGATACACCAAAAAGGAGAAAATGAGAAAGATTTGCAAGAAAGCTAAAAATTGCAAAAGGCTGATTAAAATCCATGTTAGAAATAGTATGATACACAATCAACACTGTGGAAACCTGAATTAATTATAAAAAACTTGAGATAGTTCTTTAGACTTTGGGGGAAATACAAAGAGATGAAATAATGAAATACTAGATGTAGACGAAGGATACATATAGAAGACAGATTCATGGATATTAAAGAGATAGATATCAATGGACGAAGACAAGTAGGTAGGTAGGTAGGTGGGTAGATCCATTCACCAAAAGATTGATAGAGAAGTTAGATGGATAGATATAGAAGACAGAATATATAAATCAATAAAAAAGAGAGGGAATAGAGAGATAAGAGAGGAAAGAGATGGAGACAAATGTGTAAGAGGAGATGAAGACATATTGAGAATAAGAATTGTGTATATTCCAAATTTGAGAGGGTAGAAGACTTATCATTCTCTGGTTGTAGGATGATGCAATCAGTGGCCAGTTTTAACACGTCCTCCCCAACCAACCTTTGACGACACTGTGCAAGTTTACCTGCTTCTGAAGGCCCACAAGTCAGTAACTTCTCCATGCCTCTGAAATTCAGTCAGCAACAGCCACAGTGCACTTGCTCTGCTTCCATAGCTGATGGTCAACCAGGTGGCCAAATTCTGGTTTCTCAAATTTCGACAATTCCTGAACTCTGTATTTCTCTAAACCCTCTACAAGACCTTCTCAAAAATGTTATAAAAAAACCAGAAGTGCGTATCTGGCAAACAGATGAGGAAAGGCTTTTTTAAAGTAGAGTTTTATATAAAAAAATAGATTACGCTAAAAAAAATCAAAGACATTTGAGTGTCACGAATACCATAAACAACATTGTTAGGCAGACAAACTAGAAAATTATTTGCATCAAATGTCATAGACACATCAAATTGTGGTTAGGAATTAAGAGGGAGAAGAGTTTGCCACCCCAAAATATGCCTTTTTGGGGAATATTTATTATTTTCAGCTGGTTATTTTTAAGAAACATAAGATTTAGGAAGAACTTTTGACCTTCCCCCAGCTGCTTGAAAGAATTTAGATAGAGGAGCAAGAAGGGAACTGTCATCATAAGTAACTGTAGTTTAATATGAACTAGGAGTGACAGACAGGGAGGAACCCAGCAAGATCCCTTTGACCAAGGTCCTCTCTGTGTCCCATTGTTAAGAACAACCAGCAAACATTTGTTAACCAAACGCCTGCTTCTCCATCTCCAAGTGAATGGTCTCCCCTTTGAAGTCTAAACCACTACCCGCCTTTCTCCTTAGCTCATGATGGCAGAGAAGTCTTAACTGCTCAATCTATCCTGGGATCTCATATTTTTATGGAACCTCGTATGTACATAGATAATTCAATTTGGTTATTTTCTCCTGTTAATCTGTTTCATGTCAATTCAATTCATAGGCCAGTCAGAAGAACTGAGAGGGGAAATTCTCCTCTCCCCACCCCCCCAATCATCCTATTTAAAGAACTATCACTCAGTAAGAAAGACATGAAAACCCCAATAGCAAAATAGGCAAAAAATATGAAGAGAATTCACAGAAGAAATATAACCAATAAGTAAATGAAAACAGTGTTTCCCAAGCACTTGTAAATCAAAATAAAAAAAATCAGATCAAGAAATACAAATTACATAACATTATAATGGCATTTTGTACATTAAATTAGCACAGATCATGGTTAAACCAGCTTTAGAATGTGACCATGTGGACCGTCAGCCATTACCCAGGGAGGCGTGACTTGAAATGGTCTTTCTGAACGTTTCAATGCGTTCATAGCAAGAGCCTTAAAATGAAGTTCATGGCCGGCCGAGTGGCTCAGTTGGTTAAGAGTTAGCTTAGGAGCGCAAGCTCTGAGCAACAGGGCTGCTGATTCGATTCCCACATGGGCCAGTGACACTGCGTTGGAGTTGAGCTGCTGCTGAGCTGCCAACAGGTGGCAGGATGGCTCAGCTGGTGTAACAACAAGACTGCCTGTTCGATGGTGGGCTATGCCCACCCGCAACTAAGACTGAACTCGGCACCTTGAGCTGAGCTGTCACCAAGATGGCTCAGTGGATAGAGCACGCTCTTAACAACAAAGCTGCTGGTTCGACTCCCACATGGGATAGTGGCTACGCCCACCCGCAACTAAGATTGTAGCACAGCACCTTGAGCTTAGAGGCCACAGCCAGATGGCGACTGGCGCCCTCCACAACGAAGATTGAAGAACAACAACTTGGCTGGTCCTCTTCCCCAAGTCCCCAAAACTGTTCCTCTCCCCCAGTTCCTCGATTTAAAAACCAAACAAACAAAAATTCACACCCTTCACCAAAATTTCCCTACCAGGTCCCTATCCCTTGGAAGTAACAAGAAGCTCTAACCAAGTTTTCAGCACATTAATGAGATATTTAAAACTGTACAACATGTGGAGAGCCATCCAATAATCATGAACATGATGACATAAATTTTGGTACATCCACATGATAGACTACTTGCAGTCATTAGAATGGAGCTTGCAAGGAAATTGTAATCACATGTGAAAACGCTGTCTCAGTGATATAAATAGCAGGATATAAAATTGTATAAGCTTTATGATGCAAATTTTATTAAAATGTGTATACAGAAATACAGTGAAGAATACGTTCATTTTTTCTCCCCAGTTATCTTAAAATAACTTAATTATAGATGATCATTATTTTCCAAATTCTGAGTATTTTCTTGCAGTGGCAGTTTATAAAGTTTCTGTTTATTCAGAAGACTTCTTCCTCTTTCAAATCATATTCTTTCCTAATTTTTTTCTTAAACATACTTATACCTCTCACTAAGAAGCAGAACAGAACCGTAACTGCAGTGAACATAGCAGGGCATTCCAGCTTCCTGGTAGGCTGCATGGCTCTCCTAGAATTCTTTTTCTTGCTCTAGGGCTCAGTGACTGACTCCTGAGTCCAGATTTATGCGCCACCCAGAGCACAGACAGGAAGGAGAATCAGGTGGGAAACTTTGCTAGTTGGTGTTTATGTGACCCTTAATACACTTGCCACGTGGCCTCACCAGGAAGGGCTTTCACAAGTCCAGGTTTCCAGTTGTTTCCATGCAGGGGACTGGTCCTGCCACTCAGCCATAGGCTGGTTTGGGTATTTGCTGGTGTTCCATTTATTGTCATAAAACAAGGAGGACGTGATTTGCTGGATTCCAGGCTGTATGTGTTATTTTTATAATCACACGCATACACATACATGAGCCACACATATCATTACAAGCAAAATACTGTTTTAGCAACAGGAGAAAATTGCCATACTAAAATGATATGCAAAGAAAAGAGCATAAAAGTTATATAAATAATATGAGCCTAACTGTTAAAATAAAGGTTAAAAAAAAGGTGAAGGATATATAAGAAACATTTACTGGTGTTTCCTTTGGATTGTAAGAGTGCAGTTTTTTTGTTTTCTTATTCTTCCTACATTTCCTGTATGTCTCAAGCTTTCTATCGTGAGTCAGAAAAAGGAAGCCCGCTATTTGCAGAATGGGGTGGGGTGGGTAGGGGGGACAGTAGCAAAGAGAATTATACAGTAGAGTTGATCTTGAGGAATAAAAATCCCTAAATTAAGACTGACTTATACAGAGGATGCCAAAAAAATGTATACACATTTTAAGAAAGGAAAAAAACTGTATTAAAACTGTAATACTCAATATATACCAATAACAAAAGATGAATACAAGTCATGTGTATACATTTTTTTTTTGGCACCCCTGGTATATTATATCCTCTGGAGGCCAAGCCTACCCACATCATCAGTCAGCAGCTGTGCCCCTGAAGTGGGTTTTATCAGTCCCACTTTGCAAATGTGGAAACTAAGACTTAGGTAGATCTATCTGTAGGGTTCCTGCGGCCACACATCTGGTGCTTGGGGGAGTGGAGACACTGCTATTATCTACTCTTCAGCCATCTCCTGGGGGAGGGGAATAGATCACCACTGGGCTTTCGGAGTCTACGGAGAAACAGTGTGTGCCGTAGCACTTGCGGGAAATTTCCCCTGGGTTCAATTCAGAACCAGCACTTCTGTGACCCACGGGACCTACATTTTTTTCCTGCCCTGGAAAATGAATAGAACCTACCATGCACGTCAAGACATTCCTTTTTTTTTTTTTTTTCATGTGCAATCATAAAATCCAGTGAGGTGTGGGTCTCCTCCTCCTTAACCTCCTCGTCGTCGTCAGATAACCAGTCTCCTCCTCCGATGGGCTCTTTGCTGTCTACATGCTGGGGTGCTGAGAGACGGGCTGGACGGCCTGGGAAGGAGGAGGTCACATGACCTGGCTGATATTTGCAGCATCACGACATTATTCCCCAAAGATGTGTTTCCTGGAAGGAGGCAGAATTCGCTTGGCAGCCCCATTGTGGGCAGCGTCCCAGTGCCCCTCGGGCAAGACTGCTGGACGCCACACTGCAGACCCCAGCATCCTTTGTTATTCTGGCGAATGGAGCTCGCTGGTACTCAAAAGACTATTATAGGAAGTCTTGTGTCATGGAGAGCTTAGGAATGCGGCCTTATTTGGCCTTTGAGTTTAATGTGCTGAGAACAACATGCTTCTTTAGGGTTCTGTCTTTTTCTCCCTTTGCATTTCCTGCTCTCCTTGGGTGGCATAGGATGTCATGAGCCCACGTGCACGTGCGAAGTGAAGCAAGAGTTATACTTTATTTCTGTGATATGTGCGAAGGTGTTCCTTTCCCCAGAAATTACCAGGTAACTGGGAGCAGGGGTATTTTGAGGTTTCCATTCAGTTTGCGCTTGAATTATCTAGGAAATTGCTTCATTTCCTAAGTTTGCATGAAGAATGTGTCTCAGATGAGTCACACAGCTTGATGTTGGGAAGAAAGTGTGGGTATTTTAATTATGAGTAGAATTAAGTTGACTGCTTTGTCCAAAAGAGGCGGCCTAAACCTAGAAAAGCTCAAGTGAGGCTAGTTCAAGGACAAGTTCTGGGAGTGGCTACTGATAGGTACCTGAGCTCGTCAAGGGGGCATGTATACCTCCTCAAGTGCATGCCTTTCTGCCATGTTTGCTTTGACATCCAGAGACAGGGTCGGGTAGCCACTTTGAAATACAGCCACCTACGTGCTTCCAGGGCACCAGACACTGAGCTTGTTACGGGTTAAGTCATTAAGTTATGAGATGATGCCTCCCATCTCCTGTTTACAGATGAGGAAGTGGATGCACAGGAGGTGCCAAAGTTTCACAGCTACAAGGTGGCAGAGCCTGGATTTGAACTCAGGACTGAGTCTGTCCCCAGACCATGATCCTTCTAAACTCTTCACTGCCTTTTGAGTTCCAGAGCTGAGATGAAGGATCTTGGGTCAAGTATCTGGTGAAATACGACCCTGGGCTCAAGTATTTCCAGTTCTTCACTTTTAAAGGAAGTGAGAGGGTAGATTGGGACATCATACCACCAGCTTTACCACTGTCTGTCTTTGACTGCCTGGCCCTGCATTTGTCCTCTGTGAAGTTTTTAGATTTCTGCAGAGTGTAGTGCTGGGGCCAATTTTTGTGGATGTTAGCAGTACTTTTTGACTTTGCAAAGCAGGTTTAAGAAAAGACAGCCATTTTTGCACTCTCAGACACACACACACACACACACACACACACACACACACACACACACCCTACACACACACACACACCCCTCATAACTACTCCTACCTCCTGGGACCTCTTGAACTACTCTTAGAGGGGTGAGCATAGCGTAGTCACCAGTAATTTCTGAAATATTGGTGTGAAGGGGAAGTTGGTATGCTGCTAGTGCAGGGGGAAAAACAGGAAAATTGCAACTGTGACAATTACTGATTTTTGGTAGCAGCTGGGAGAGGAGGAGTCATCAACTTTGCTGTCATACTGTATTTAAGCTAGAGTCCTCGCAAAATAGCTGATTTGACTTTCATTTGCCGTTCAGGGTCCCCATACCCTCTGCTGGTGTTCAGAAACCTGAAGACTTGTGTCTGAAAAATGGATTCCTGACTCTTGACTCTTGAGGTTGGGAAAAACCTTAACGGCCATGGAGGCAAGCGCCTCCTCTCACCTGAGTTTCAAACCTTCCCTGAAAGCCCATATCAAGAGGTAGAACAGCCTAGGCTTGAACATCCCTTATAACAAGCCCTCACTGCCTCCTGACTCAACCGATTTCATCTTTGACAGCTTACTCTTTCAAAAGCATTTTCCTTGTATCGAGCTGAAATTTGTCTCACTGGTTAACTTACGAAATGAGTCAGCTGGCCTCAGGACTGACTGATCCAGCTGCACAGGCTGTGCACGGTGCAGCTCAGAGGCCACACTTCATCTAGACTCTGATGGCAGAGACGGGCAGATGGCTGGAGTTGTGCGATTCCGTGGCCTTGGTTTGCCACCGTGACCTTGGGGTTTGGTTCTGACGCTCAACTTTGAAGTCTGCCTCCAGGTGGAGACGTTCTCTGCGGAGTCGTTTACTTAGTGTTGAGGAGCTTTCAGAGTTCCTTCCTGAACTGGGCTCCCTGTGTCCTGAGAGCCAGCCACTCCTCATTATTTACACACTATGGAACTTCATTTCATTCAAGCTCAAACATGTAAGTTAGATTTTTATCCTGAAGGCAACACATTATCTGTTGTTTGGCCAACTATTGTTGAATGGAGAGAAGGGAGTATGATGTTCTTCAGTTTTTTTTCCGGGAGTCCACTATGTTTCAAAACATGACTATGATCTTTTAAAAGTTTTTAAGTATTGATTTTGCAGCATCAGTAGCGATAAAACATTTTATTTATTTTTAAGAATTGGGGGACATTGAAAAAGAATAAATGCCAAATGCTTGCTTTCTGACCAACTTTTAATTTTATAATAAAAATATTATTGTTTCCTAATCCACTAATATATTGGGTTGTCGGAAAAGTCATGACTTATTTTTGCAACGAAAAACATAGAAAATATACGTCATGACTTTTCCAACAACCCAATAGTATAGTTTGTGTCACCTGGTCAAGGACTAGGGCTTAGAAACCAAAATCAAGCACATTTGCAGGAAATGATCAGCCTACTTAATTACCCCACTTCTCCAAAGAATCTGTTGATATCATGTGACTACTATCCTCTCTCATCTTTTTTTTAATCAAAGGAAAATTGTTAGGAATGGAATTGGTACACATAGGGTTAGCACTTCTCCAAATAAAGAGTATACTTATGTAACAATAATAATGTGTCCTTTATGTAAAGTGCTATGTAATTACCTTCTAATCTAATATTGACTTTCCCCGGGAAAATCCAAATTATTGAAGATTTACCATAAGCTGAAAATTATAAATTCCTGTCGAAGGTGATTGTTGTTAGAAGTATAATAATTTGGCCCTTTGGTGGTTGGCGTGAACAGTGCTTTCTCCACCTGGTCCTGTTTTTGGCTGAGTGGCCGTTTAAATCAAGCACTTGGGCGCTGTGATGATGGATAGATAGTCCTGGATAAAATGAAACAAAAAAAAGTTCTGGTTTTATGCTCCAGGCTTCACATTTGCCACAATATGAGGTCTTTATTAACTAAGGGTTGCACCCACTTCACTTTTATTATTAAACGTTTGCAAAAGCCACCCTGACAAAAAATAACGTAGGCAGAATTTGTACTGGGGAGGTTTCAGCATCTCATAAAACTGACGCTCTTAACACCTCGGACCAAAGATGCAACAGTGGGGTGGGGGACTCCGAGAGCGAGAGGAAACTCCCAACTCCCCCAGCGATACATCTTTTTTAAAAGCCAGTTTTCACCTCTGATGAGTTATGAGGTCAGAGGGCAAGGCTAATTCCCAGCATCCGGACACAGGTGGTAGCAGGGAACAGTGATGGACACGTGTGTGCGTGTGTGTGCTCGTGTGTGTGAAGTACATGTAAAACATGCTGACTCTCCCTTGTTTCCAAACACTTAAAACCATGTTTTACTTTGCTGGCAAGAAAAGATCGAGAGATTGAAAGGCTCAGCAGTTTTTATGACTAGCAATGCTGAAATGTTAAAACAAAAGAATTCAAGGTGTTTCCTCGCTCTATCCCCCTTCCCCAGGGCATACTGAGGGTTAATAAATTGACCAAAACCAAATGTGGACTATAGATGAAATGACAGAGGGCTGGTGGTATCCCCTTGGATCAAGCTGTGCATACCGATGTCAAAACAGTAAAAGCATCCCAAAGTGATCTCGGGATAAAACGTAGCTAGGGTCTGTTATTTGTAAACAAAGCTAATGAAGTGAATTACGACTTTGGGACACTCTAAGGGCAATAGTTATTAAGTACTGATGTGGGCTAATATTGCTTACCATGAGAAATATTAATAAATGAAGTGGCAGCTCAGATTCTTGCCTTCAAGATGTCCTCTCCCTCCGCCTGCTCCCATATCCTTACACGTGCTACCCTTCCCCCCACCACCCCACACACTTTCCTTATCCCCTGGAGACCCAGTGACAAGCCACAGGACATCTATTAGCATGCATTAATATAAAAAGCATCACTTGGAATCCCTACTTTAGTTGGGGCCAGTCCAGCATCCTGGGGAAGCCAGAATCTGCCAAGTTTATCTCTCTCTCCTGGAATTCAGACATTTAATCAATGACATTTGCTTTGCCAAGGCTGTAAAAATAAAACAACTCTCAAAGTGCTAAGCCTTTATTTGAGTCCGTAAAGAAATTCAGTTGCTTCAGTTGGTGATCAAAGAAACAGATTCTAATAGAATAGAAAATAATTACATGCGTGTGCATGAGTATACGGTAAGCGTTAGTGCAGCCAAACAGAAAAAATAGGACCATGAAACAATGTAGCATGTCCCAAAGTCCCAGCTGCATTTAAATGCTGCTTATTTTCAGTCTTATCCAAAGCTTCCGGTTTCATATTTATTTACTAAGAACACTTGGATTTCCTATACTTTGTACCTACGCTAATTGAACAACAAAGATATGGTTAAGTGTGTGTGCATGTACGGAAACTTTTTTACGTGGCAACTTTAGTTTTGTATTTCAACCTTTGCATGTTATTTACCATAAAATGCATACCATAGTCACAGAAGATATTCCCCCCAGAAATAAAGAAGCATTGCAGTATCTTATATTTAAAAGCTACTACCCGTCACCATGATTTACTCTTGGGGGACAGTGACGACAATTTGCCTCTATGTCATGCTCGGTGTGTAAGTGCAAAGGGAGTTGGCTTATGGGACATCGAGTCCATCCATCTTAATAGACTAGGCAGACTTTTATCCTAATGTTTTATTTTGTGGGCTAGGCTGCTCTTTTTAGTAGAATGTAGCATGGCTTCGTGAAAGCAGAGAAGGGAACACGAACTCTTGGACACATGTGCTGTGCCAGCTCCAAATGGGGTTTTGCAGCCGCAGTAGATATAGAAGTGTCCGTGGTGAGCGGCCATAGTGCCTGAAGCTTTGAGGCTCTGCAGCACAGAGCACAAGGCAAGCTGATGGGTCCTGTAGGTCCCTACGTGTCCCAGGCTTCCAGAGCCAGGAGGGCAGCTGGACCCAGTAACTGCACTTCTATCTCCTATCAGTTGAGATTAAATAAAAGCAGAAGGCTCTGATGCATTATTCATGATTGTCTTTGTAATGGAATCCAGAGTACTTCTGAAGGCTCTTTAATACTTGCTCTAGGCAAAAAAAAAAAAAAAACTGTGGGGAGAAGAGGTGACAGGGATGGTTGTGCATGCCTACTGAGCTTGTTGAAAAGATTCTGTCTGAGAGCAGCAACCAGTGGCTTGCCACCAAGAAGCCCTGTTGTGACTTAGAAATAAGAGTGGAGGCCTATTTTTAAATTTAGAGGGATTTTTCCACATACAAAAGTGTGTGTGGGGGGGGAAGGGGGGCGGGGGGAGAAGCGTATTTTAACTGATAGACTGGTTAGACTTCTTTTGACATCTCTAGACCTAAAAAAACAAAATGAACTTTTCAGCTTCTCCTAAGCTGAAGGGGAACCCTTAGGGCAATTCCTTTGCAAGAGAAAAAACTGTCCTGCACGGCCCTGAGTTCTGTCTGTGAATTGACATGCATATCGCTTTAGAGATGCCGGCTTCAAATCCCCACCCAAGTTCCCAGGTTTCTAGGACTGATGTATCCCACACAGAGGTGTCACTGGTACAGTGGTCTTAGGTTGACCCCTTAAATGTGCGGTGTCACCATTTGCCTTGGAAGGAGGCTTCCCAAGACATTAAACTGCACTTTTGTATCAAAGCTCCCACAGGGACGTGCAAACTGCTGGAAGCTGGATCCCATCTGCTGCAGACGTTTTACAGGGTTTGTGCAGGGACTTGGTGGGTTCATGGGAGTGAAATTAAAGGAATGGAAGATGTGTGGGAAGTTTGTCTAGCCCAGTAGTGATGAAAAGAGTCTAAATTGTGTCCTGAGTATCACATGGGTTTTGATATTATTCCCATTTAAGGTTGGCTGCAGATGGTGGAGAAGGGAGGCAGAGAAGCAAGAAAAGTTTCTAAGGTCATGAGGAAAGTGACCCCAAATCTGGGTGCAGCGAGGCTCTTCTCCCTCAGGAGCTGACACGGGCTCTGTCTGGGTTTAGCCTGAGACCATTTGGCGAAAGAGCTTTCAGGAGCTGCTGCTTTCGTTGGATTTCAGGGTTGTGGCATTGACATTGATCACAGCTCCCTGTGCTGTGATGATTAACGAACCTGAGTTCAGACCCGCTTGTTACATTGGTGTCAACCAAGATTGGAAGGAAGGCTCTTCTTGTGTGCCTCCACGTTGTGTCCAAGGGGCTTTGTGGTTCACGCATCCCTCTGATTGGCCCCGAAAGAATCGAATTTATCTAAAGGTATCCCGGTAACTCAGAAGCCTCAATGCAGTGCTGACAGCTCCTCAGCAGTGCTGGCAGCCGCTGCAGTTTGTCTGTGATGACGAGGCCAGCAACGTGTGGTCTGTAACACAGGGGAGAAAACAGGAAACCTCCCTCTGAACAGGCGGGCGATGCAAGCTCACGCTCTCACACGCACATGCAGTTCCTTTCTTTTTTGTCCCCCTACCCCTCCTGTTTCCCTGAAGCACCATTTTTACGGCTCTAACAAGATCAGTGTGGGCTGGATTAACTCTCAAATATCATGGTTCAAAAAAAACAAAAAAAGGTAAAACGATAACGGCAATCTGAAAAACGTTTGCAGTATGGCAGTTTCGTACAAAGCTAAACCGTGTCCTAAACCATGTGACCCAGCGGCAATGGGGCTCCTTGGTGTCTACTCAAAGGAGCTGAAACCTATGTCCACACAAAAACCTGCACATAAACGGTTATAGTTTTATTCATAGCTACCAAAATTTGAAAGCATGTATATCCTTCAAAAGGTGAATGGATAACCAAATTGCATTATATCCACACAATGCAGCAGTATTCAGCAATAAGAAGAAATGAGCTATGAAGCCACAAAAGACACGGAGGAACCTTAAGTGTATATTACCAAGTGAAAGAAGCCAATCTGAAGAGGATAATACTGTATGACTCCAGCTCTGACATCCTGGAAAAGGCAAAATTATAGAGACAGGAGAAAGATCCGTGGTTGCCAGGGGTTTGGGGAGAGACAGGGCAGGGTGGGTAAATGGAGCCCAGGGGGTTTTTAGGGCCACAAAACTAATTCAGTATGATACGGTCATGGTGGGTACATGGCATCATGCATTTGTCAAAACCCGTAAAATGTACAACAAAGAGTCAACCTTAACATAGACGATGGACGTTAGTTAATAATGATAATGGATCAACACTGTTTAATTGTAACAAATACAGCACATTAAAACAAGATGTTAATAACGGGGGAAGCTGAGGTGGAGGACGGAATCTATGGGAACCATCTGTCCTTTCTGCTCAATTTTTCCATAAACCTAAAACTGCTCTAAAAAACAAAGACATTAAGAAATAAATTAATCCTATTCATAAAACAAACAAACAAACAAAACAATAAAAAAACATTTTGAGAAGTGGGAGGTGCTCAGTACAATTGGTCTTTTGCTGGGTGGGATGGGGGTAAAGTGTTCTGGGGCCAGGAGGGCTTCCTGGAGGAGGTACCATTTAAGCTGAGACCCATAGTAGTGGGAGGGTGTGGTACAATGAAGCCACAAGGCTGGAGCTTGGAGAGGCTGAAGGTGAGAGATTCTAGATGCTTCTGGAGCAGTAGTAGGAGCCTAAGCATGTAGGTGCCTGAAGGACATAGGGTGCGCTTCAGTTTTATCCTAAGAGATGAAAGCAGAGCCTCGTCGTCCCCAGACTGTGTGCCATGAGGGCCAGACTGGGAGTGGCAGGGGTGATGGATGACAGAGGAAGACAGACCTGAGCTGGAAGTGGATGGATTCAACAGGAAAGAGAAAAAAGCACCGTTCCATGTTGGGGGAAACAGCAGGAATCTGGGGCGTGAGAGAACAGGGGTTCTTGGGGAACTCCCTTCAGGCAGTTTTGACACAGACACATCTTCTAGTTCCTTCAGTCTTGCACTCAAGTGGTCCTTGTTGCACACATTGTTTAAGATGCAAAATTCGGCTGGATTACAGATTTTAACAGGTTTCCTGATTTCCTTCTGGTTTCCATATTTGATGAGAAGTTCTGTATCTATCATAGCTGTTTCTTCCCTCAACATGCAAAGCAGAGGTCTAGAAAGAAACCTGATATGTACTTATAGGCACTGATTATTCTTGCACTGTATTGGCAAACCTGTGGATTGTTTTGTAGTCTGTGTGGCCACTGTGGACACTTGAAGTGTGACAAGTCCAAATGAACTCGTACAAAGCATGGCAACTTAGCGTTTTTGCTCTTGTTTTTCCTCCACCTGGAATGCAACCCCCTGAACCATCACCTTGCTTACATTCTTAACACCATCAGTCTCTGCTCAAATATCACTTCTTCAGAAAGATGTTTCCTGACAATCCTACTAGCTACTTCCTATCTTTTTCTTTGTTTTTTTTTTTGTTCTTAATAACGTTCTCCTTAGTTGACCAGATGTCTATATGATTAGTGCTTCTTTCCCAGACAGAATGGAAACTGTGTGAGCAGGAGTTTGTTTTGTTCACTGCTGTATCCTCAGCCCCTAGAACAAAGCTTATCACACATAAGAAACTCAAAAAACAATTCCATGAATGAATAAAAGGGTGAATGGAGAATGAATGAAGACATGTTGCTGCAGGATCCACTATTTCTGATTAAGGGGGCAGCAGTTTTCACTTGGTTCTGGTCTTTGATGAATTGGCCTTAGATGGCAGGTGAGTGTGAAGGGCATTCCGCATTATCATACAAAAACACAGGTATAGTAGAGCACAGCATGTTTACAAATGTTCCTGTACATTCTGCTCTCCTAGGACTAGTAGTGAGCAAATCCTAACTCTGTCTCTTGAACACATTTCATGAACGCTATTCAGTTCACATATGTTATCCAATACACTGACAAGTTCATCTTTATTCATATCTGTTGGCATGTTTCAGAGTGTCTGTTCTACTCACAGTCCTGTTTTCCAAGGACTTTTGCCCATAATTCCTGCTGAAGGGATAGGGCCAGGTGACTTAGCTCTGTTACTTCACCACGTTTGCCATAGATGATTGGTGCCTGACCTGATGCCAACCAATCAGGTTGCTGCCCAGTGACGAATCAGCTTCTCTAACAAAAGTTTGAGCAGTGAAGAGATAACAGAGGCAGAGAGGAAAAAAAGACAAGAGACGCTGAGAAAGAGAAAAAGGAAGGCCGTGGGGCTGCTGAGAAGTGAAGAGACTTTTTTTTCTGAGAGTTTCCTGGTTGTATGGACCAGCTGTATTTTTAGTTCCTCTCTCCACCTATGAGATCACTTTCATATCCTTATAATAACCCTGTTTGGGGACATGACACTCTCATACTCTGAAATTGAGCCAGATTTTAACCAGAAAAACACAACTACTGGGAAATGCATCTTTCTGGATACTCAAATACTCATTTTTAGCAACATTCAATGTAATGTAATATAACATTACACACAATCATAGATATTGTCGGGGATAAAAAGGTAGTAAGTAATAAAATTATTGTCTTGATAAGCAATGTGAATTTTGTGGGGAAAACAGATAATACACGTGGGACCAAGCACGGTTAAGCTCCCAGGTTAAGAGGCCTGTGTAGACAGTGTCGGGTGAAGGCTTGGTGCATAAGTGGATCTGAACCAGTTCTGGAAGGATAGGTAAGATGTAGAAACTTCTTTCATGTGAGGGGAATTGGAAGAAGGCATGAAGCAAGTGGAGATCCTGAGACAGTCCTGTTTAGAGCACAGAGTTCATGTGTGTGAATAAGACTGCTAAGGCCCTTTGGGTAAAAATTCATCTGTAATGTTCATTCCTTTGATATTCTGGCTGAGGAATTTGGGCTTTACTGAGGAGAAAGGAGATAGAGACTGAAGAGTTTGGAGAAAAGTAGTAACATTGAAAAAGTGTTTCACTGACAGGATTAATCTGGTGGGTCAATGGATCAGAGGAGGTAAAAGCTCCCGGTGCCTGGTGACATGTCTGTTGGGCCACCTCTGGTTTTAGCTGCACCCAGGAAGGCCAGCTCCTGGGCACACTCGACAGGGTCCCATCTCAAGGGCAACCAGTATCTCTGGGCTTTCCTTGTTCAGGGCTTTCTCTGAAGCCGGGAGTGGTTATGCTTCACAAAGCTGCCCAGAAATGTAGGGAAGTAATACCTTCTGGGCTGCTTCATCTCCTTGGGGCTGAGACTCACAGGATAAATGTCCAAGTCTCTTGTCCTTCAGAGGGACAAGTCATGGACATTCTGAAAGGATCTTCAGAAGGTCTTCAATAGGATTGAGTCCAGCACCCCGAGTTCTGTCCAGATCAGAAGTGTCCCGACATTGGCTTTTCCTCCTGTCCTGTCTCATTCCCTTACTCCCTCACTCCCTCATTCCTTCACTCCCTGCACCCAGGCTCTGATTTTGGGAGAACCCAACTAAGACAAGAAGGGGAAGATATTGGAGACATAATATTAAAAAAGCTACAAAAATTGCTCAGTTTTTGCTTCCTAGTTTTCAAAGAACCCCTCCATTGCCATCTGATAGTAGATAGAACAATAAGGACAATAGTGCTGTCCATGAAGCCTCCACAATTTTATAGGTGAATCAGTTCATTTAGTCTTAACACCAATTCTAGAAGATAGATACTGTTACTAATTTCATATTGCAGATAAGGAGGTTGAAGTAAAGGGAGATTAAGCATCCAGATTAGAGTCCCAGCTTGTCCATGCTGAATCCCGGATCTGAACGCTGTCCAATCTGATCCAAACTACGGCAGCCACGTTCCCTCACTAGGAGGAACCCAAGTTCCAAATTTTATTCTTCGTTCAGGAGCCATGGGGGAGTTTGGGAGAAAAAGATGGGATCACGCTCATGGAATTTCATATTCTTGCTTAGAACCTTAATTCCAAATATGAGCACAAAGGAAGAAAGTTGACCCCCAGGCCAGAGAGGTCACCTCTGAAAGCTGACACTGACCTGTACTCTGTGGTCCAGGGCAGTTTGATAAGGATGTAGAGGTGAGAAAGCAGCCTGCTCCCAGCCAGTGACCAATGCAGGTCCCTCCAGGGAGAGGCAGGAGCAGTTACCACATGCTGTGATAAAATCCACACTCAGTGTCAGAGGTGCGTGAAGCACAGACTTCATGTCCCCTAAGCACTGCTGCCGGGGCTCTGCACACCTGCCTCTACCTGAGCTCCTTCGTCCTCTTATCTGGGCCTCCTGGAGAAGCCAAATGACAGTCTTATATCCAGGGACACCCCTCTCCTAGCCTGGCGTACAGAAGGGCTCTGTTTTGGCCCCATGTCCTTGCTTTTTAGGAGGATCAGCTACATAATTTTTAAGGGCTGTATTAGTCAATTTGCGCTGCCATAACACAATACCATAGACTGGGGCTTAAACAACAGAAATTTATTTCTTCCAGTTCTTGAGGCTGGTAAATCCAAGATCAAGGTACCAGCAGATTCAGTTCCTGGTGAGGGCTCTCTTCCTGGCTTGCAGAGGATACCTTCTTTCTCAGTATGTCCTCACATGGGATCGAGAACGAGAGAGAGAGAGAGAGAGAGAGAGAGAGAGAGAGAGAGAGAGAGAGAGAGAGAGAGAGCTAGCTTACTCTCTGGTGTCTCTTATAAGGACACTTACTCTACTGGAGTAGAGCCCCACCCTCATGCCCTCATTTAATCTTAATTACTTCCTTACTCCAAATACAGCCACACCGGGGGTTAGGGCTTCAACATGTGAATTTAGGGGGAACACGCACATTCTGTCCATAACAGGGGCCATATGAAAAATAAAAATGCGGGTCCCTTTTTCCAAAAATTATTGAGCATTTTAAGACAGCGACTGCAGGACCTCAAATCAAGCATGAGCCATTTCTGGATGCAGGACCAGTCCGTCCATAGTCTGTCCGCCTGATTTCTGGTTCCCTCTTCTGATGTAAAGGGATTTGGACTCTTCTGAGATGGAGTCCTGGCTCCAGGTCTCACTGGCTGTGTGACCTTGGCCATATTGCTTCACCTTTCTGAGTTTCAGCGGTCCGTCTACACGTGGGTATAATAATATTTTCCTTACAAGTGTGTTATCAGGACCAAATTAAGCGAAATGACATGAAAAGTGCCCACAGGTAGCATAAGCATGTGTTTACTCCAAGGGTCAGGATCCCTCCTCTGGGTTTTTTTCTCTGCTGAGTAACCCAGAAAGCACAGCATCCATGTGCTTATAATGCACTATTTGATGCGTATCCCTGGCAACATGTCTGTGGTATGTGGTACCGGCTCAACTTGGAGTGTGTTGGGAGAACAGTCCATTACAGAGGGGAAAAATCAATAGCACAATTAGGAACCATTTCATCCCAGAATGACGCCAGCTGCTGGAAAGGCCACTGCTACCGAGGGCCACCTCTAATGGCATGTGCAGCGGGTCGCTCAGATCAGCCTCTCTGTCTTCCCAGGATGCACTGTCCTCTAGGACACCAGGGCTATAGATAATGCAATAGATCCAAGGCCATGTGTCCTATATTCATCAACAGTACAACATACCACTTTACTCAGGGACTAAAAACATCCTTCCCCAGTCAGCTAAATTCCACCAATGATGCAGTTTCTCTTGTGTCCATACCATCTATTTGTTTTGTTTTGTTTTTTTAGCTGAGCCATCCTGCTACCTATTGGCAGCTCAGCGGCTGCTCAGCTCGGGCTGGACTCGAACCGCTGTTGCTCAGAGCTCAAACTCTTGAGCGAGCTCTTAACCAACTGAGCCACTCGGCCGGCCCTTACCATCTATTTGGTTGTTTTCTTTTCCTCTTCTCCTTCCCCTTAAGAAGAATTTAAAGCCCAGGACAGTCGCTTTTGCTATGTCAAGGAAGCCAGGCGAGCTGCATGAAAATTCCCAGGGAAATTTTGCATTAGGAATGACTTACATATATTGTCCATCATTTTTGTGTCTAGAAAATGGTTCAAGTTCACCACCTTTGTCCTTGATAATCATGGTCCTTCATGATTGTTCACTGATTCATTCTGGAAGCAGGCATTCGTGTCTACTGTGTGGTAGACGTTGTGTGGGATGCTGTGAAGTTGGTTAAAAATAGGGGTTATTCTTGGCCTTTTCTCCAAACGAGAGGCCCATGTAAGATCAACCGTTGAACACATTGTTTTAAGGTCATTTGAAACTTATGAAGTTACTTTAGTTCCCTTTGGAAGCAAAATAAATAAAACTAAAAGAAGAAAAATTAAGCTTTTAGCAGTAGAAATGTTCTGCATTAATTTTAGTGTAATTAAAATGCGTGTATTGTATAGCTGGAAAAAGAAAAACCAACAACAAGATAAAGTGGAGATGCAAAAGCCATTCGAGGATCCTGGTTTGATTCTTTAATTGTGTCTCTGGACCTCCCTCCCACAGGTGGGAAAGTCCCGCATACAGGTCTGGTTTGGGGTTGAGTGTTCATTCAGCCTTTAGCCTTCCTTTTTGTTTCCCTAACGTCACGTAGATACCCAGAGACAAGCAATCATTTTGTAAATGGCTCCTGGAGACTAGCTACTCAGCCCCTGCCCCCAACACAAGCACACTTCTCTCTTCCTCTCCATCTCACGTCCTCAAGGGGAAAAAAGCACTTAAAAGTCTGATCTTTCAGGGGTTCAATCCACGTGCCCCTTTCTCATTTTCTAATGCTCAAGAGGAACAAGAAACACTTGCATGGAACCTGTCAGTACTCCCTGCTTAATGCTTTGCTTCCTTTTGCCTATGAGGCCCTTGAGCGGTGGGGCTTTCTCTCCCCCAGCTCTCTGATAAGGACCACAGATGCCCACCTGGCCACTGTTGCCCCAACCACTTCCTTTTTATTGATTTGTCTAGAGGAAGCCAAGCAGTGGGATGTATTTTCAAATAAAGGGCTGATCTGCTCATTTGTTACCGAGGCAGATCGACCAGCAGGGCATCAGCCACCGGTCGTGGCGTCAAATTGGAGATATCTCTAACCAGAGTTTTGAGTTGCATTTTCCAATGGCCAGTCAGGTGCTTGCTTTGGCTGTGTGTTGAGAGGGGGCAATCGCCGCCGGGAAGCCGGAATCAGTAAATAAATAAGGGTAATGAAATCTAATGCTTGGCAAATGACATTTGCCCATCACCGAGGTCAGGAAAGCAGATTGGTTCTCACAGGAGAATTACATGATTGCAGCTGGCATGGTTTGGGTTTCCCCCCCTCAGAGTTTCATGCATTAACTATCACTAGAGACAGTATACTAGATGCAGTGAAGATCCATTACTGGGCAGCTCCCTGAATTGTATTTAGTCTAATAGTTTTGCTTGCATTTTCATAGCGGCTTATTCAACTTGTTGCTTTGGATTAAGCGTTCTTTCCTGAAGAAGCTTTGAAAGAAAAGGAACACTTATGTCTTCTATTGTTTGGTGGAAGAGAGTAAGCACGAAATATTACCACCTTCCAGCCCACTTGCTAGTGAACTTATTTTCACATCGGAGATGATAACCACGCTTAGACACACATTGTCTTTCATTCAGGATTTAAAAATATCTCAGATTTCAAACATAGTGCAATTTTTACATATATAGTAACTCATTCTAGTAAGTACTTTCAGGGCTTCTTATGTTTTAAACTAAAGTTCTAGTAATCAATTTGATTTGATAATCAACATCAGTAAATGTTTATAAAAGCGTCAACTTGCTACCCTTCTTCCTCATTCTCCTCTTACCCTGCCTTCTTGAAGTCAATGCAAGCTCTAAGACTTTTCCATTTCTGGGCAGACTTGTGGCTTTGACCACTTCTGGCACGGTCAAGTCCGGCTCCTTGTCCGTTGTGATGCTTGTGAGTTTCTGTGTCTTGATGGAACACCCAAGACAACCAGGAACCCCTGGAACCACTGCCCTTCAACCTTGGCCTGGACACAAAACATGCTCACTTTCTCAACTTAAGCTTTGGAAAGTGTTTTGTTACATGATTTTTGCCTGGACATTCCTTAGTTCAGTCACCCCGAATTTGTTTTGCCCTCAATTCAAATGAAGAACAGTTAACCCTAGGGAAGGAAGTCGGTGCTCTTTTTATTACAAGACCTGTAGAGATGATTTCTTCAAAAGAGTGTTTTATATTTATTTTTAGGAAGTGCTTAGAGAGCCAAGGGAAAAGAATAAGGGTATGAGTGGTTGATAACATTTGTTTCTGGCTACCAGAAGTGTTATATGTTCAAAGAATAAAACAGAAAATTCAAAAAAGAAACTAGAGGACACAAATCAAAACCACCTGAAGCCAGACAGTGCCTCTGTCAACACTTTTGTTTGTGTCCTTCTCTATTCGCATGCATTTGCACACTCACACACAAATTCTAGTTGCATCTGTGCCTTTTTACGAAAGAAGAGGATTTTACTATACAAACGTCTTTGCCCCTGTGCTTTGCACTTTACCACGTGTTGTGAATGTTTTCTCCTGAAGCACGTTGAACATCTGCCTCTTATAAATGTGTCATAACTTGCTTCACCAATGTCCTCCTGTTGGAAATTAAGCTGTTCTCCTTTCTTAGGCATTATACATGCTTCTACCTCATGATAATCTTCACACTGAATTTCAGTGATTTCTTTATGATAAATCCCCAGAAATGGGACTGCAGGATCAAATGTTACTATGTACATTCTTCAAAGCTGGTAATACCTATCGCTCAATTAGCCAGAAAAAAAATGTTACCATTTTGTCCTCAAATAAACAAGTGGAGTACCTATTTCCATACTCTAGTGATAAACATTAATAGTACTACGTAAAGCATGTGTTATGGATCTTATAAACATTCCCCCCCCCACTTAATTCTCATACTATCCTCTAAAGTAATGCAGCTCTCGTTTACATTTTTTAAATGTGTAAGATGAACTGAGAGAGCTTGAGTTAGTCTGTTCAGAATCCCATCACTGGCTTTGACCCTGAAGCATGACATTCAACCACCACGGCATAGACTGACAGAGCATAAATCAGTATTTACTGAGCACCTACTATAACGGGGCCTCTAGAGGTGAATTAAGCACGATCTCTGTTACCAGCACCTTCTAATCCATCAGGAAGAGAAAGTAGATGCATCGTGAGACTAACATAAATACAATGGGCCAAGTTATATAATAGTGACAGTAGGAAAATAATGTGGGATGCAAAAGAAGGGGAGATTGCAACTAGCTGAGAGGACTAGAAATCACTTGGAAGGGAAAGGAATTATTCGAGCTGACTTTTAAAGAGGGGAAAGATTTATATGTGTGGAGATGGAGAGTGAGCATTTCCAGCAGGACTGTGCTAAAGCCATGTCAATGAGGGATTGCAAGGATGGTAACGAGCCTGATGGTAATGAAAAGGATTATGGGAAATAAGATGGAAGGATGGAGTTGGAAGGCACATTATGGAGTTCTTTGTTAAATTAAGAAGATTGAATTTGATCCTATAAATAGCACAAGTGACAAAGAGCATAAAGAGACATGATTCATGTGCCAAAGGTTAGCCTGAGAGCCATTTGAAATGTGATTAGAGCAGAAGAGACTGGAGGTGGGAACATAGGTAATTGTCAAGAAGAGGATACACAATGTTTAGGTAGAATCAAGATTTGGCATTTTGATTTGGGCCAACAGGGGAAGAGTTCAAGATTTTTTAAGAAGATAATGGCCAGGATGCCATCATCCAAAGAAGGATGGGCGTTAGGAGCAGGAGCTGGTTTGGGAGAAGAAGGAATCAGGTTTGGAACTGATTAGCCTGAAGTGCTAGTAGATACTGGAGACATCAGCTGAAAATCTGCCCTTGACCTTGGAAGAGGGTTCAAGGCTCTAGAAAAATGCAAGTGTTATTTATAGGCAAGAAATAGCTGAAGCCACGAACTTGTATGTTACACGTGAGGGAAGAAGAATAGAGAAACAAGGAGGTGAGATGTGGCCCGTGAACATTTTGAAAATGGATCCAAGAAGAGGAATGGGCTGAAGAAGGCAGAGACGTGGTCAGAGAAAGGAGGGCAGAGTGTTCTGAGCATAGAAAACCACAGGAGAAGCTTGCCAGAGCAGGAGCGGATGGATAGCGGGAGGACAGTGGCTTTGCAGTGTGGGAAAGAAAATGCCCCAGAGGGTTTCCCCTCAAACGATGACTGAAAATTGGCCCTGGAATCTGGGAAGAGTGATGTTACAGGTGGTCCTTTAGAGAGTCACCACAACAGAATGCTGGGGAAGGGAATTTGGACCTCGTTGGAAAATATGGAGGCAACAAGAAAAAGAGAAGATAACTTGAGGGTTGGAATACACACACACACACACACACACACACACACACACGCACCATACAAAAGACAAAACACATCCATATTATGGAGAAGACCAACAGTATTTACAAGTTGAAGAAAAGGCACCAGTAGAAGCATCAGGAATAAGACACAGATATAGGGCGAGAGAGTAATTGCTGGGAAGAGGAGATGGGATAGGTAAAAGCAAGGGCTCAGAGGAGAGAGTTATCTACTAAAATGGTCCTTTGGAGGAGAAGAGAAGGAGGGGTGATTAAGAACAGTTTAGAGGTGGGGGCAAAAGCTTTGGGTAGTGAGGAGATGAAGTCCTGTGAGGAGCATGGGGGGTCAAGGAGAGGGTGGATGGGGCACAAGGGCCATGAAGTGGGGCCAATATAGTGAGAAATGCATCATACTCTGCCTTTGGTTTATTCCTGGAAAAACCAGCAATGGGAAACACCCTTCCCCTGAAAATACCAGCTCAACTTCTTTCTATAAAGACCATTCTGTTGTGGAGGGTTGGAGCGGACAGAGGAGAAGGGATAAAGGATGAGAAATGGGTGTTTTCATACATACAGAATTTGTCAAAGCATTTATGATGGATGGATGCCCTCCCCACCTCAATTCCCTTGTGATAAGAAAGTGGTAGGATATCATTTTGGCTTTGTAAAATGGTATGTGAGGGTATATAAAAGCTTTTATGTATTTTACATTCTAAATCTATTCTGTAAAGCCAGATTTGCATATGGACTGAAACTGGAAGGGAGGCACAATTAAAAAGAATTATATGGGAATAATAATTATTTAAATAATACCTTTATTTACAAACCATGTAAAATGCTGCTGACTCTGTTTTGTTTTTTAAACTATAGAACACAGTGTAATAATCGCGTTTTTATTTATGTTTGCGGTCTCTGAACATTTGAGGTTTAATTTTGACGTAGCATTCAGACGCTTGTGAGTCTCATGGTAGCACAGTGACCCTTTTCTATCAGAACTGAGCTAATTCTGTAGAAGCTTTTGACTCAACTACTCATGACCTATTCCAGGAAATGCATTACGAAGGAGCCAGCAGATAACAAATCTCCAGTTTAGGAAGAATTGTTTCTGGAAACTGCAGAGCACGAGATAAGGTTCACTCCATGGGAGCTGACTTTATCCAACCCACACTCCAGTGATGTAGAGGACTGTGAGTAGGCTGTGTACACAGAGCTGATAAACTCTGCACTAAATTAATTAAGAATTCTATTGTTTTAATAGCTTGTCTTCAAAGGCCACTGACTAATGCTAGGATTTATTATGCAAACAACAAAATGGGCTATGTAAATTTTATAATGGGAGCTCGAAGGTCATATTAAATCATCTCCTGATTTGTTAATATTTCTGATATCCAAGCTGCACTGTCGAGATTGCTGGATCATAGAGATCCAAGGAGCCTGTTCATAAGTGGAATAGTAAATCTTGCCACTGAGCTTAGAGTTTGTAAGGCGTTTTAACAAAAATTGTGTCATGTGAGTCTTGTAACACCCCTCAAAGGAGATATGACTGGTTCCAGTTTATAGATGTAGATGGTGCTTCAATAAGATTCTGCTTTCTGCCCAAGGAAGCTCAGCTACTTCGGTGGCAGAGCTGGGATTTGAACTCAGGACTTTAAACATCAAGTCTAGGTCTTTATCTGCAATGCCCAAATGCACTGAATTCTTGCTTGATTTTTTCTTCTCTTGTCTCATCTCTCCTCTCCTCCCCTCCTCTCCTTTACCCTTCCTTTCCCTTCCTCCCTACCTACTCTCCTTACCCCACCCCCCTCCACTTTTGTAATCACCTGGCTAGGACTATCTGACCATGCATGACCTTGGAGTAGAGAAAAGCTTTAAAGTTGGAGCTCCTAGGTGCCACTTCATGATGAGTCACACGTGTGGTTTATCTGTCTTTCTGTATCAGTGTAAATAAGTACGTACACAGAAAGGCTAGGGCAGGGCGGGTGCATAAGTACCACAGAACAAGAACAACTGTCCTGCCACCATCAATCTTGTCTTGGCCCCACCTGTCAGCTCTGCTTCCCTTGCTGAATCTTGGGGGCTCTGCTACCATCATACCCTACATTCTCCCTCTTGA
>NW_017731635.1:909548-910735 GCF_001890085.2 Hipposideros armiger | reverse complement strand
AAATAGTCATTTATATCCAGTGTTTACTAGAGATATGTATATGTTTGCTAATGTCTCTGTTTACTATTTTTTTTATCCCACCAAATTGTCTTGGGTTCAATTTTCTTCTTAGCCATTTTCTATCTCTTTATCTCTCTTTGATTCATGCTGTAGAATTGCTTCAGCATTGACTTTCATTTCACTAATTCTTTCTTCAGCTTTGTCTAATTTGTTGATTACACCATCCATTTAGTTTTAATTTTAATGTCTACTATATCTTTTCCAGAAGTCCTATTTTATTAGTAAAATTTATTTTTATTTTTTTGGTCCATGGAATCTTGATTTTACGTAATTGAGTTTTATTCTTTGATATTTTTATTTTAACATCTTAAATGTACACTTCTTTTCACATTTTTTTCTGATATCTTTAGGTGTCAAATATTCCAAATGTTTGCTGTGTCTTCTACTTTGTTTAGAATGGAGCATTTGTTGGTGTATTTTAAAATTCTTTACTGTGAAGTCTTTTTCAGTGAGAATTATAGCTCTGTGGCTGGGTTAAGGAAGTTCCCCTTGGAATAATTCTGCCTTTGCCTATGCTGGGTACCCTAGCACCAGGCTGGGGCAGATTTTATGTTAAATTCTTATTCTGAGGATTTACATACCATAGAGACAGTGCAATGCATTCTCTCAACCCATCTGTCATGCTTGTTTAGGGTTTCAGGTTTTCATGGGGATCTTTTTTCTCCCACAAAAATCTCTGATCATAGATAAACTTCTTTGCAATCTTGACTAACCAGGTAGGGAAGCATTGGGCGGGGGGCAGTCATTTGAGAATTCTGACTTTATATAAATATCTTAGGGTCAAAGTCCTACCTTGTGGGTCAAAAACCTGGTTCCTAAGCTTTGGGAGGTACAGTTTTCAAGTCGTTAGAATTTCCTTCCTCCAAAGCCCTTTTCTCTCATTCTGTCACCAGGCCTGCTATAGTTTCAGTTCCAGTGCTTTCAGACATCGCTTTCAGTTCCCTTTTCATTTCTGGAAACTGATTTTTTTTTCTTTCCTTCTCTTTCTTTCTTTCTTTCTTTTTTCTTTCTTTCTTTCTTTTCTTTCTTTCTTTTGTAATCAGTTATACAGTGTGCCAAAGAAATGTATACACATTTTAATCAAGGAAAACTGTATTAAAATTGTAACACTCAATATATACCAATAA
>NW_017731635.1:901665-904603 GCF_001890085.2 Hipposideros armiger | reverse complement strand
GTAGAGGAGATTTTTGAGCGCCTAATCCACGAGATGACTTCTGATAACCAGCCATTCAGTTTGAGAGAAAGCAAAGCAGAGATCTATCTCGTTCAGCATTAGCATTCTCAGTGCAGTGCCTCCTGGCAAGAGCAGTTAGTAAACTATTATGTCAATAAATAAATGAATAAAGCTGTTACATGTCTAGAAGTTTCTAGAAGGACATTTTGGTTTTTTTAGGGAAAAAATAAATCTTTCCTTAGGTTGCATTTGATTTCTTTCAGTTACATCCTTTATTTTTAACTCAGATTTTTTTTACTGGAAAGAATATACTGCGTGAAGTTTCCATGACACACCATTCTTTATAGGAATTAACGGGAAAAAAATCTTCATTTGCCTTGGATAACTAACTTGGATTTATAGATACAAGTATGGTTGTGATTTATATTTGCATTGTTCCTGTTTGAAACCCTAGTTGTAGAAAAGTAAGAAAACTATTTTATGTTTGCTGGAATTCTTGTATCAGAGGTTCAAAATACAATATTGGGAAGTACAAACTACTGTGGTTAATTTCTTCTGCATGAACTCAAAATTTGGGGTTTTTGAAAATTCTTTCTGATTCTAGGAATTAGTATTGTAAAACAGATTTAAAAAAGATTTTGATTCACAAAGATTGTCCTGAATTCTGAGCTCTTTTAAATTTTCAGAGAGCCTGGCCATTGTGTTGTTCTTATGGGAAAACAGTGCCACAGATTTTGGGGACGAAGACTGTCCTGACCCCAAGAAACAGGCTCAGGCCCTCTTATGAATCCCGACACCAGAGAGAGACTGTTTAAGAAATAAAAAGTCCGTTTTAACCACCTGTACATCTTTAGAAGTTGTGACATGCTACAGCCTGTAGAAACTGACTTCCCATCCTGATTTCTAGGAAATGTTTCTGTCTTATCAGAATACAGCTTTATGATCTCAGCCCATCTCTCTTCCACTATCTTTTCCCCAGCTGCCTCTCCCCTGAAAAAGCCCACAGCATCCTGAAGCTATACAACCCTGCTCATGGCATCTTTAAATAACTTCTATGTTACACGTCCTCTTGTTACCAGAGTGAATCTTAAATGTTGTCTCTACTTTGTGAGGGAAAAAGGTGATGTGAGGAGATGGTGGTGTTAACTAACCTCCATCATTTATGTGGTAATCATTTCTGTCTGTCTATCTATCCATCCATCTATCGAACACACGTATCAATTTATCATGTTGTACACCTTAATTTGCATAAGTTATATGTCAGTAATATCTCAGTAAAACTGAGAATAAAATGACTTTTGCAGAATTTTTCTCTATTCCATTGGCTGAGCCTTTGTGGTTTCATTTAGATGTGTAGCGCATACAGGGACAGCCCAGGTGAAAGGACTTGGGGCTTTCCGACTTTCCTTCTCTGCTCGCGAGGGCAATGGTTGGAAGGAGCTAGGGTTATTAGCTCATCTTACTGAACATAGGTCCCAAAGTATTTAATTACAATTGAGATACAGAGAAAACCTTGCTTCTCAGTGGGTAAATCAGTTTGTTCACTTATTCCCTAGGACAGTTAGCCGTACATGTGTCTGCTACCTAACTAGGGGGAGGAAGGAGTAAGAGAATTGTAGGGATCGGCTGTTGCAAGACACTTCTAGTCATTTAATTTATCAGGGTTGTACAGTCTCTCAATTCCATCCACATGGGTGGGTGGAGGAAACATAGGAAATAAAATAACAATGTTTGTGGTAGGAAATTAGATAGTTGGGTATTTTTTCTACTGTACNTCTCTGTCCTGAGGACAGAGTAAGATGGGAGCAGTCAGTTTGTTAGAAAGATACCCACGCTTCTGAGGTTTAGGTGTCCTAGATTCTAGACCAATGGCTGCGCCATGACAGTGGGCAAAAGCCTCACCTTCTCAGGTCCATTTCCCTCGTCTGCTAAACAAGGACTAACAATATGTGTATGTCTACCTCATAAGGTGTCAGGGTGATTAAGAGAGATAATAGATACGGACGTTCTTTGTAAACTGTAGAGTGCTGTGCAGCGTGTCAACCACTGCTACTGTTCATGGAGCACCATTTTGTTTTCTTTTATTTCTGATGAGAATCCAGGTGAAGGTCATGATCCTGGCAGAGGACAGTGCAGCCTGGTTACAGGTGTAGAGTGGCTGCTGACTCTCAGAAGCCCCAAGTAGTCAGGGATGGTGATGGAATACCATCCGGCTTCAATCCCAGGACCGGAATTGAGAGCTTTTCAAGCTTAAATCAGCTCCAGCCTGGATTTGCTGGTTTTACTTTGAAAGTAAATATGAATATCTTTTATTCCAAAATGTTTTGATCACAATGTGTGAATTTTTGTCAATGGAGAGGTTAGTCTTCAAGGAATGTTATGTATTTTTATTATTTTTTCTCCACCAGACAATCTTGAGATTATTCATGATGAAGACAATATTTTTAAAGAAGAGTACTGTACTTAACTCTATTTATAAAAGAGGACCCAAACAAGTCTGCTTGTCCTAAATCTGTCTAACAACTTGGGTCATAAATATTTTGGTATTTGTTTTCGGAGTCCGTCTGAGCAGTCAGGCACGCTTGATTTAGTCTCAGTTCCCTTGGAACCAAGGCATTTCCTTTTCCTCTTACCACTATCGTGTTTTTCCAAGAATACTGGCTCCCTCCCTGAAAGCCCCCCGGCCCCGAGTACTAACTTGTCTACTTTGCTGGGAAGCATTACATCCCATGGTAACAAAATAGATGGGAACATCTGGGCTTATGAGAAAAGATAAATTCTCCCCTGAAAAGTGTTTGTTTATTCATTCATTCATTCATTCATTCATTCATTCACTCACTCAGTGATACAGCCATTCAACAAATACACATCTAATATTTAATCATGGGGCTGCTGTGAATCACACAGGCATGGTTTCTGTTTTAATGGACCTTCTATT
>NW_017731635.1:897407-898290 GCF_001890085.2 Hipposideros armiger | reverse complement strand
ACACAGACTGAGAGACTCACAGGATGGAAGAGAGTGGGAAAGACAGAGGGTGGGAGAACCAGAGAAGAATACAGGCAGACAAAGACAGAGAAGAATGGATCCTTGTTTCATTTCAGGGAAAGAGGTTGCTTTCAAAGTGGCAGCAAAGACCATGGTTGATTAATTTACTTAGGTTTAGAAGTGTAGGAAAGAGGGTCTCAGTTCAGATACCGCATATGTGCTCATGAGAAGGGAGATGGGTGTCATTTAACATGGCCAGTGGCCAGATGGGACTAACAATTGGCAATAGGTGTTTCTTATTTCTAGTCTTTTGGGATGCAAAAAGATGTATGATTGTCCATGGAATTGGTGGGAGACAATACTCTGTGGACATTCTGTGATGGTGATGATGGTGATGAATGTTTATTGAGTACTTCATGCATGGACATATCTGATACTAATTCCTTGATGTCAGTTGGCTCATGTAAACCTCATAGCATCGCTAGCAGGTGGGTACTGGAATTTTCTTTGATTTAAAGATGAGGAAACAGAAGGCTAATAATGGTCAGCTAGTGAGGGATGAACCAGGATCTTCAAACCCAAACAGCCAGGCTCCAGAACCCAGCTCACGTCACCAAGCTGTGCCGCCTGCCGTGAACTCTGGTGTCTCATTTCAATCTCACTCTCTGTAGGAAGCTGAGACTTCTGTCGTCCTTGGCAACAGTTTTTTATTTGCATCGTAACACGACCTGTATCATAGAAGAACTCATATTGAGAGGCCTGCAGGTAACCAGGTCGGGACCCTGTGACCATTTCAAGACACAAGCAGCTCGTGTCTTTAGTGGGTAGCAAATGGAAAAGTGTCCTTGCTATTTTTTTTTTTTAAAGATTTTTATTGGGGAAT
>NW_017731635.1:826648-891576 GCF_001890085.2 Hipposideros armiger | reverse complement strand
GTGGGAAAGACCCCAGGGCACCCAGGAGGCAGAAGACAGGCACGGGGACAGTGCCCAGGCCATGGCCCCTAGTGGAGTTTCCTCAGGAAAAGCTGGGCAAGGCAAACACTGTAGGACTGGCTAGTTTGAATAGCTGTGGTGGGCTTTGGGCTATAGGAGTGGTCCCTAGCGGTCTGGTACCTGGCCCTGTGATGACGGCTATTGTCTCCTGAGGTACCTGGGCCAGATAGAGGGGGCATGTTTCTGTCTTTTTTTTTAAGTTGAGCCATCCTGCCACCTGTTGGAAGCTCAGCTCAGGCCAGGCATCGAACCGCTGTTGCTCAGAGCTCGCTCGCACTCTTGAGCGAGCTCTTAACCAACTGAGCCACTCGGCCGGCCGAGGGGACTTGTTTCTGAATCGGTGAGCTTGCCTGTCCCAGCCATACTCATTGCTTGGGGGCCCTCTGCTATCTCTAAGATTTGGAGTCAGACAGGGTTTTGTTTGTTTGTTTGTTGCTTTTCTTTTTCAGAATGTCACAACATCATAATATATAAAAATCTTTTAAAAATTACAGTATAATATATATTCACCCCTGAAGTTAACTACATGTCAGTTGTGTGGGACAAGCCCAGGTGCCCTTGTTTTCCTCCATTATGGACAAGTCCCGTATGACTTGTGTTGAGGGGATAAATACATGTGGCCACTTCTGCCGCCACCACCACCCCTGCACCAACCTACCAATGGACGGCATCCACAGGGAGTTGGAACCGCTGGCTGCTGGGTCCAGTGCCTAGGCTCCCCTCTGACACTCTTAGAATCCATGTCTTGTGACATAGACAGGAAAGTTAGAATGGACGTTGCAAATCAGAGCAGAGAGGGCATCCAAGGATTGTGGTGTCGTCTAGTCAGAGTGACAGTTTTCATGGGACACTGGAAAACAGTGCATAGAAATGGGCATGAGTGTGGGAGTGCCAGAGGGCTGCTGGGAGTCAAAGGCGGGAGAAAGCACTTGACACCCACCCAGGGAAGGGGCAGGAATGAAGTGACCTGGCCGCTCAAAGACTTCAAAGGAGAAGTAGTTCAACATGGAGCCTGGGGCTGCAGGTCTTGGAAGAGTTAGAAAGCGGAGGACAACAAATGTTTGAATCTTCAGATGAATACTGAGAATCAGTTTGCCCTCCCATGCCCGCTTGCCTTCTGGCGTCCCTGTGTGTAGTACTCTGGCAGGTGCCACATGGCAAGGATGGGTCCTTTTCTCAGGCATTTGCTGTATCTGCGGCAGGAGCATTTCTGCAGGTGTGTTCTGGGTCCTTCCTGGTCTGGCAGCCACACCTACAGACTGCAGAAGGGAGGGCTTCAGCAGAGAGGGGCTCACCCAGAGTACACCACGGCTCTATGAGTTTGCAAAGCTACACAGAGGACCTGAGGACAGATGACAAAAAGGACTCTTTGTTAATTCCCCAAAGGCATTGACTCAGTGGAGTTCATGCTGGACTGCACAACACACCCATTGTGATGCGTATTTTGTGCATTTGCCAGCAGAATTAAAGTTAGAGTGCTAACCACAGGAACAGGACAGCAAAAAACAACCAAACTCTCCTCTATGCAAAGTGAATGAGTCACTTGTCCTATGTTTGGTGTTTCTGCCTTATTTTAAATTGAATTCCCTGCAGTGCAATAAAAATATGAAACAACTGATATGGAAGAGGGTGAAGTTAATTCAGATTCATTGAGACCGACAAGATTATTCACGGGAATCCAAGCAACCCTGGCCATGATCTGTCCAAGGTCAGGATGACGAAGCTATTATTTCCCTCATCTCGGTGACCTTTACGTTGGGGTTTTCTTCTAAGTTGGGTTTATTTTTCTTTCATCGGTGCAGAGTGCGGTTTCACTGACGTTTTAGTGATGCCTTCCCTTAGCTGCATCTGAGAATCAAGAAGAAACATGGAAAGATGATTTGAAGGGGGCGCTTTCTCCTCTTGATACAGACATAAGAAGAAGAAGTGTCAGATGGCGAAGCTGCTCCCATCCAGGGCCTCCCCATCCACTGTCCCCTCCATCCCCACAGCATCGCAGTCCTCATTCCTGCTCCCAGGTCCCCCGTAATGAGCTGCACTGACATCCCCGTGTGTGTGTCCCTATGTTTTCCATACTTACATCACTCAATTATAAAATTATGTCACCTTTGTCTACAGGAAGGTATTTCAATTTTGGCACAATTGACTTTCTGGATCAAGTAATTCTTTGTGGTGGGGACTGTCCTGTGCAGTGTAGGGCATTGAGTCGCACCCCTGGTCTCCAGTCACACGGTGCCAGTAGCACCCAGCCCCCAACCAGTTTCAACAACTGAAAATGTCTCCAGTCATAGTGGCAAAATCACTCCTGGTTAGAAACTGCTGATATGAAGGCTAGTTTTACAACTGATTCATTTTTACAAAACCAAACCAAACCTCTATCATTTTATGCACTTTTCTATACCTGGCTTTTCCCAATCAGAAAGCATTGACAAATTTCTTCTAAGCACTCTGGTATAATGCTATTTAATTATTTCTAACGACTGCTTAATATTTTGTGGGGTACATAAAGCCTGTCCCATAGGCCTATTCCACCATTCTTTTATCAATGGATATTAACATTGTTTCCACTTCTTAAACTCCTAAGAATTGCTGCAATGCTGCAATGAGCACCAAGGTCTGTGTGTTTTTACAGATTCCCAGAAAGGGAACTGTGGCATATGTGTTTTTCATTGTAACAGATTTTGCTGGGTTGCCTGATGATGGCATTTGGAGAAAACTGGAAAGACTATCAATTGTGTAAGACTGATATTATTTTAAAACTTTAATGGATAAGTCTAGATAGAGTGATTATTTAAGTGATCTTTTAATATCAAAAGAAATATGAGTAAATTGGAAACTTTGCCTTTTTTTACTCCTAAAAATGACAACTCTTTGTTCAGGAGGAAGTTCAGATTACTCGTTTAATTATCCAATCTTTCAAATGTCTTCTTTGTCAAGGTTTTGAGAGAAGATATCAACTACCATGAACAAACCGTGAAAGAATACTTGTATGCCTAGAGTGTTACTTGTTCTGTAATCAATATAACACGTGTTAAGTATTTCAGTGCCATAAATAAAAATGGAATGGGGGGCTAGATTAAAGTTGTATTAAGTAATAGAATAATAAAATATAGTGAGTTTCTTTAGCATTAATGGTTACCTGAAACTCTACAACTAACCTCATTAATAAAGTCAGTACAGTATATGAGTAATACATCGGCATTAAATGATTAATGAAAATAATTCTCCATTGGATACTTCAGACATTTTAATGTACTATTTTACTCCCAAGGTCCAGGATAGATTTTAAGCAACATTATTTCATTCGTTCTACTTTTTCTCCCCTTCAGAGAGCTATCTGATGAAAGAAAACAGCTAAATCTGGCTCCTGAGTTCCAAGATCACACTGCCCAAAGGTAAGGAAATTAAGACGTTGTTTTTGGCATACTTGCTGGACTCAGCAAGCCTGGCATTGTGAGATGGTGTTTCTGATGGGTGTTTTGCTGTAAGCAGACACTGTCTTGCGTAAGTCGATACTGCTGGGTCTTTCTCTGAATTTGTAGCTTCCCAGAGGGAAGTATAGAACTAATTTAAAATCAAGCAAAGCGTTTCTCTCCTTTTTATTAGGTTTCCTTTTTTTTTTTAAATGGACCTCTAATGCATAAATGTTGCAAACTCTAAGTTTGGTGTTGAGCTTCTCAGTTACAATGTATCAAAAGTGACTCCTGGGAGCTGTTGGGAGTAGGAGTGTGAGCCCTCAGTGTCAAGCCTCTGCTGAACTGTGGAGATTTTACTTGAAGCCTCTTGAAGGTCTTGTTCTGTCATTTTTGCTCAGATGATGTACTTGGCCTTCTCTAATTCCTCCTTTGTTTTCCATTGTTTCTCCCCCTAAGTGAGATTCTTTTATGTCACTCTTATTTGTTTTACATTATATGCCAATTTGCCATGGAATAATTGTACTTGTATTTGTGGGTGAGTCTTAGTATGATTTTAGTTCCAATTAAAAATGAAAAGTATGTCACAAAATTTAAAAAATATATATTTATAGAAAAAGACATTTAAAAAACTAATCCCCTAATTATTTCAAAATAGCAACTGTTATTATTTTCTTACCAATTTCATATGCTTTTTTCATATTACACATGCAATTTGAAATTCTGACTTCAAATAGCTTATTTTTTAATTTAATACGCAATACATGCAAAATTAAAACAAAACACTGAAAGTGATTAAATGAGGCGTAGATGTCCCTTCCTCTTTCCCCCCATGATAACTAATGCCTTTTCAAGGAGACAGCTGATGTTTCTGGTTTTCTCATTTGCTGGACCTTTGCGATTATTCTCATTGTTTATACTCTGTCTTTAAGCTGTTGTTTAATGAACATCCTTGTGCATATTGTTGTTTCTCATAAGTGTGAGTATTCAGACTGAAAGAAAAGGCTACTGCTCAGTGTCGAAGGCGAAAACTGACTTTTTGCTTGCTGAAGAAGGGAAAAGGGCTCCTAGGATGCCGTTGTAGCAGAGCAAAGCAAAAACTGATCTTATATAAGGTTTGGGGGAGCCCTGAGTCCACCAACTGACAAACTCTCAGAAGCGAGAGCGTTCAGGGACCCGTTGACCTTTCGCTGCGGCCGGACCTTGCCGTGGCGTGCACCTGTTGTTTGTGTCTGGCTTTAAGAAGTGCAGTTACTAAATGGAATGGCCACTGATTGGTTGGGATACCTTTGAAAAACGTTGCCGTGGTGATTTGTGTATGCGTTGGGACTATGGCCAAAGAACAGTCATCTTTTTCCTTTCTCGGATTTGGAGTACAGGAAGTTTAGTTTCTTGTCTGCGTGAGAAATTCACAGGAATGGATTTGCTGGGTCAGACAGTTTGTGCGTTTTATATTTTAATTGACTTCAATAGAGGTTTACCAGTTTACACCCCCAGCCACCCATGAATGACAGTGTTTATTCTCCCACAACTTCGTGTGTCATCACACTTTTGATCTTGGTTAACATGATGGTTGAAATACAGCATCTTCTTGAAGTTTTAACTTGTCTGTTTCTTAGTATAAGTGAAGTTGAGACACTTTGTATATGATGAAAATCCATTATATTTTATTTTCTGTAAAATCTTGCTAATGTCTGCTCAAGTTCAATGGAGTTTTTAAATACTGAGTGTTAAGGACTCTATATATTAATTAGCTCTTTACTTTAAGAGTTGTAAATATTTTTCATATATGTTCTTTGTATTTTGATTTTATATGATGTTTATTCGGGGCAGAGGGTATATAAAAACATGCTTTTAGATACTTGGATCGATGAATGTTTTATTGTCTAGGTTTTATATTATAGTTGGAAACACTTTTTTATTTTGATATTATAACATTTTTTATGCTTTCACCTAGTGCTTTTATGGTTTAACTTTCATCCATTCTTCTGGACTTCATATTAGCGTAAGAAACGGGGAGTTTTTCTAGGAGTTATGTAGTTGTCCCAACACTATTTGTTGGATAATATATGTTTTCTCCATTAATTTAAATGATCATCTTTGTCCCCAACTAAATTTCCATAAATATGTTGATTTATTTCTGACTTTTCTCCTCTGACCCATTGACTTATATGTTGGCTTTCCCGTTTAACGTGATAACACATGCGCTTTTCTGCTTGTTGATTGGGCTTTCTGCTTGTCATTGAGGTATTTACATTAAACAAACGTTCTATAATTTATTCAACAACTTTCCTTCTGGCTGCCCTTCATTTAACTTCGGGGAAATTTCGGTTGTAAATCAACACATTGATTTCTAAAATTTCACCTCTGTTTATTCCATAGTCAACCACCTGTGAGGGCTAGTCCCTCAGCCTGCCCTTATCTGGCCACCATTTTTTTAATCTGCTAATGGCTCTTTCAAGCGTCAGCATCCTAGCTTCTATTTCACTAGTGAACATAGTCTTACCCGTTTCGTCCTTTCAGTCAGCAGGTAAGGGAAGACTGGCAAAAATCCTTCCACAGCCAGGCACCTCCCATGAAATGGAAAAGAAAATGTGTTGGATCTTTAAATGTTTCATTGAGCTAGAACATCTAACACTGAAAGAGAAACACCATACTCAGGTCCAAGTGCTGGTTGAAAACAGCTGGGTATATGACTTCATTTTCTTAAGAATATACTTGCACTAAAATCAGTTTTTTGTTTGTTTGTTTATGTTTTTGTTTTGTGGATGATTCAGAAACACTAACTGAGCCACCATGGTGCCAACTTTGTAGTGTGTGTAAGAATATGTGGGTATGTGAATGTGTGTGTGTGTGTGTGTGTGTGTGTGTGGTGTGTTCATGTATTGCTTCCCAGGACTGTTCTCATTTTTGTTCATCATACTAGAGATTCTATTGATGTATATTGAGAGAGAAAAGAGGGTTATTAGCCATTCCTTTCCACGGCCACTCAAATGAAATTCCAACTCAGAAACAAATTCCTTTTTCCTGGACCTCAGTTTGTTTTACTTCTTAGTGATGGACACATCTGAAGCCAGGCAGTTTGAGCAACTCCATCTCCATCTGTATACACCTCAGAGGAAACCTTCCTCTATAGGCATCAGGTAGTTTCTCAAATTTATTTTAAAGTACAGTAGTCAGAATTTCTGTTGGGGATTATTTGTTACTTAAGCAACATTAGGTTTCCTCTTATGAGCTCCAAAGTCCTCACTGTCTATAACTCAGTCTTCTTCTATCTGTGTAGCTATTGGCCACAGATAGAAGTTACTCACTCAAGATCATATGACAAGTCACTGGTGATAAAAAGAAGTGATGGGTCAGTAGGATAAGTGTCACCATTGTAATGAAAAGTCATATGTTACATGAGGTAATTGTTATGAATCATAGTGTAGATTCAGTAGACTCCAGTAAACACAATTGCATGTGGCTGTTTAAATGACTCTCACCATGGAATAAGAAAAAGAGGAGAATAAAGAATAAAGAATGACTGGTTAGATAGACACCTTCCATTTTGTTTCTGCCCCAGGCAAGTGTCATCATTCTTGGTGAACTCAGAAAAAGTTCATTGCTTTCTTCGCTCCCATGAATATGCGCTATTCTCCTTCCACAGGGCTGACAGACGCAGGAGATCAATGAGGAGCATGGAGACCCAGAAAATGCTTGTAGACGCTACTTAGAGATTTTCTAGTCATCACAGCCAATGCTTTTATGATACCTGACCATCATTTCTACAATAGTCAATAGTATCTCAAACTGGAGAGTCTCTTTCAATTTCATGAGATGTGATGTTGACAAAACCCATCTCAGGGAAATAAAATGTAATGGTGATCAAATAAGGGAACTCTTCATGTTTTGGGGAAGTGGGGGCACAGGGGGGAGCACAAAGCAGATCCTAAATAGGATGGCCTTAAAGCCCGCCGTGTTACTCCTTCCTGGGAGCAACGGGCCTGAGGTCCCTTTAGGCCCCAACTCCTGCGTCTAGGATGGAAGTCAGACTGTGTCTAGCAGCTGCTGTTTGGGACAAAGCTACCAAAGTCTAGCTAGGTGGGAGCCTGTCCTCTTTAGGGATTCTCTGGGATAAATAGCAGTTTTCCCCGTAAAGAGTAAAAAATACAGGTGTAATTCAGAAACCAGGCAAAACCAGTTCTCCATGGCAATGCTTTCTCAAAATTTCCTAAGAATGTATAATTCTGAGCCACAGCGCCCGAGTCTGACTTGGTAGTTCTGAGGTGAGCTTTGGTAATTGTCTGTTTTGACAAATGCCCCAGGTGATTCCAGTGAAGGCTAACCCTTTGGGGTTGAGTTTGGTCACATCATGATCATATGATAAGATGACTCACATTAATGATGAAAAGTGATTCATTTTCAGGTGATGGTTTGAATTTTGTCACATCCGCATCCTATAGATGTATACACCAATTCATGTCAATGTGTATATATAAATACCTCCAAGCAAATAACAAATGCACAATGCTATGTGTGGGGGGATTTGTTTGTATGATATGTTTTTGTTCTTCTTTTAAATCATGTTGTCAAGTTTAGATGAGAATCCATTTAGAATTCCTAGTTTTCCTAGAGAAACTGGAGGGGGCTCCTTCATGGTTCACCTTAAGACCAAAAAGGGCAAAGAACAGAACGAAGTCCAAACAATGATTTCATTATACAAATGGAATGGGAAAACGCAGTGCAATTCTATCCATCCCTGAGGACAGACTCCATTTGAGGTTAGAGGAGCAGCCTGGAGTGGGTTCCATAACCATCACTCCTGAGCAATTGTCGAAGACTTATGACTAAGGATGAAAGAAGTATCAACACAGTTTTGAGCTTTAACTACCCCTCTGTTGGGTACATAAGACATAAAATTGATACTCCATCCAGATGGCCCATCCATTGGTGCACAGTGAACAAGGGGCTGCTGAATAGGTGAATGCAGTCAGCAGGGAAGACCAAACAACAGCATCCGGAATGAGTTTCACAGTTTTAGGGACAGACTGGTAAGTACATTAGGTGATGTCACAGAATGTCTGTGATAAAGATGTCGAAAGGAACTGGCTCAGGAATGTTCCAAATGCAAGAAAGAACGATGCCTTTTATTTTCGCGGCCCATTGCAGCTTAGAGGGAATTTCCACCTTGAAGCAGGCTCCGCGATGTCCAGGTTAGTGATGAGGAAAAACGAAGCCCAGCTTTTTACTGTTGGGACGTCTCAGACAGCGCTAGTCTAGCTCAGCATCTCATTCACTGGCTTCAACTCAACTCGTGTTTTCAGAGGACCAACCCCATGTAAGATAAAGTGTCAGGTATGGAGGTGAGTGAATGACCTCTGACAGTAAAATGGGGGGGGGGCAGCCTCATGAAATCTCTGTGTGCATCAATTGTTCTCTCCTCTTCAGCAAGTCTGTGATGAAAGCTGGGCAAAGACAGAGAAATTAGCTTAACATTTTGATCATTAAAACGAAATCACACAATAAATTAGATATCGGTGAAAGCGAACATTTTTTAAAGTGGGACGTCCCCATTCTGTTGATTAACTTTACAGGCTGGCCACACACAGCTGACCTAAGAGAACTGCCAATAAATCTTTGCTAATTACTCATGCAGACACCCTTTTTGAACAAAAATGGCACATTTTAATTGCCTTTTAGTAAGATGCTTTGTCTTTTTTTTTTCCCCCCCTCCCACCTAGATCCCATCAGCACTAACCCCAGTGCTGGGCCTGAGTTTTAATAGATTTGTCATAGAAACATTTATGTATTAATAATAAAGATAAATTATGCGAGTATTATTATCTCCACTATATTGATGAAGAAACAAAGGCACAGTGAAGTCAGGGGATTTCCCAAAGTTTCCGGGGTGAATCAGGACTCAGTCTTTCGCTTTATTTCTTTGACAGTATCCTATCCTGAATTTAGTACACCAAGCGGTGCTATAACATAAAACGCTTGGTGCAAAGGCAAGAAGCTATAGACACTTGCGTGGATTCTATCCCTACAAGCTGTGTGTTCTTGACCTTCTGACACTCAGTTTACTCATCTCTAAAATGACAGAAATAGTAGCTACTTTGTTACAAAGTTTTGGTGAGGATCTGTTGATAAAATGCATGAAGAATTGCTCTGAAATTGGTACACAATTTGTTCTTCTGAAGTCCTGAATGGACTTCAACGGGTCTATAAGACCTTTAATTTTATGCAAAGTTTGTTGCTTCTTTGTACATAACGCAGTTGTCTGGGGAGAGTACTGAAAATTTTATAAGATTTTTCAGGGATTTCTGTGATTATGAAAAGGAGAAGTATTGCCAAAAATAGATGTTACTAGTGTTATGCGTTACTGTGTCTTTTCTGATTTTATAGCTTATTCCTTATAGAAAATGTGGGGAATACAGAAAAACACAAAGAAGAAAAGAATAGTCACTTAAAAACATACCATTTAGAGAGAACCCATATTACAATTTTGACTGACATTGCCTTTCAACTTTTTCTTTTTTAAAAAATATAAATAAAAAATTTTTTGAAAATTGGAGGGGCAGTACAGTATATATACACATAATACATACAGTTTATGTGCATTTAGGTTTGTAGGTTTGGGATCATTCTAAATATGTGAACATGACCTAGAGGTCTAACCTTTTTCTATACAATATTTAATGCCTGACTTAAAATCTATATATATGTAGTTTTTCCATAATTTCTGTGCCTAATACTCTATTGTATTTTCAGATTGTTTCTATTTATATCATTTTTACTATATTGTAATAGTATATTCATGACTTGTATGTTTTCTAAAATCAACATGTATGTCTGTTATCTTTCAAACAAGATGGTCAACTATTACGTAATTAATTCTCCGAGATGTGCTTTAGCATTTCACTGCCAAGTTAAAAAAAAAATCTTACTGGGATTTAAAAAAAATTAATTATGCCAATTAATTATGTGTGTGGGGTGGAGAATTTTCCTCTTTATGCTTTTATCCCAGAATATATCTTGTCTTCCCTTGTATTCGGGTCTTCTTTTATGTCCCCCTCAGTTAAGTTTTATAATTTTCTTTACTACTTACAATAACTTGCTTCTTTCTTTGCAGTATTTATAGATTGTCATTTATCCTTAAAATTTGTTTTTCATTGCTAGAACTTTCAGAGTGATTTTGAAAAATAGTGGCTATAACAGGTATCACATCTTTTTCATGCATTAATGTGGGTATTTCTAGTGTTTCAGCATTAAGATGATTGGCTGAAAATGAGCAGTGGTGGTCTCTACCATGGGAAGGAATATTGATGTCTGCTCCTCACTTATTAAAAGACTTTGAGAAAGTCAGTAGTAGATGCTGAATATTATCAAATACATGTTGGACTCTAGTGAGTTAATGTTGCTGTAACTCCTTTTGTGACCAAATGCAGCAAGTTGTTTTGGAATCTCTATAGTAAACCCTCCTTGCATTCACAGAATAAGTTCTTTTAGATCATTTTTAGAATATGTTTCCAAATGAAGTTGCCAATATTTTATTTAGAATTTTTCATCTACAGTCATAAAGGAAACTGGGCTTTTTCCCTTTTTCAAATATCAATGTAAGGATTGGCATAAGATATTGAAACGTCTTCCATCTTTCTTGACAGGAAAACTTAAAACTATGACATGTTCCTCCATAATTATTTCTTCATTCATCTTTTCTACATATTCTATATTTTCTTTAAAAATCACCTATTTTATTTAGTTTTCTAATTTATTCTTATAGGATTTTATGCAATTTTGACTTATATCTTTGGTCATATCCATTTCCTATTCCCAATTTTCCTATTCAATTAGACCTGCTAAATGTTTTATCAGTAACTTATTTCTACACAGAACTAGATCTTCTATTATTTATCCATTTTCTAATTAATTAATTTCTGCTGTTATTTTCCTCTTCTTTTGTTTTGCTTAAGTTTTCTCCTTCTTGTTTTTCCATTTTTTAATTGGACACTTAGTTCAGTAATTTTTTTTCTTTCTGGTTTCCTTACAGGTATGAATTCTCTTTGGTGTATGACTGTCAGCATTCCAGATATTTTGATAGATGATGTCTTCACTCTTGTTATTTTCTAAATAACTCTTCATGGTGTGTTTGATTTTTTTTTTACTGCAATAATTTTTTAGGGAATCATTTGTGTTGCGAGAATTTTGGCTTATTTTTTTTCCATTTTTTGAGTTTATAAGTATAATATATAACTATTTACAAACATTCTTTGTAAACTTGATAGGAACTATATCTTCCTGTTCTCTTTAAGACACAATATTTGCTGTAGACTCAGTAAATCCATCTTATTATTATTTGGAAACTCTCTTTTTCCCCCAAATATATATAGGGCATATATATTTGCATACTTCATCTGTAAGCGTCCCAGGAAGGAAGGTATAGTTAGTTAAGTCTTTCACTACCTTAGTGTTTCTTCCAACTTCTCTTTGTGCCTCTAATAGTTTGTGATTATTATATTTTGAGGAATATCATTTGGTACATAAAGATTTATGGCTTTAATGTTTTCTGTCTGGATTTCAATTCTCCATCGCCTGAAAAGAATATGGCAACCCCTGTTTTCTTTTATTATATTCATTTTATTTCTTCTTGCCTTTAGTTGTTATATGTTTGCCTAAGGATTTAGTGATTCTTACCTGCCAATCTAAGTACCATAGCTTTTAAATAATATCAGGCTGAATTTGATTAGTTTACTATATGATGTAGGGTATCTTTTACGAGGTCAATTTGGTGGGGGGTAGATATTATTAATGATGTAATTGTACTTATTCCCTTTGTCTCGTATGCTTACTTAAAAAAAAATTCTTCCTGTTTCTTTCCTAGTAATTTCTAAAAATGTATATACAGGTTATGTTTTCTTTGCTTTTTTTCTCAAGTGGTTTTGTTTTAAATTCTAATAATTTACCATAAGTTGTTAAAATACTCATAAATATATATGAAACTATCAACACAAAAAATAAAGCACTTGGTGACTTAGAACTAGCAAACATATCATTATTTATATATTGGGTTTCTGGAGAAGAAAGTTGGGGCTGTACTGTATATAACATAAGAATAAAATAGAAGTATCTACTCAACCAGAAGAAAAGAACATGCTATTTTACATTTTTTAAAGACTTAGAATGACTACTGGGGAAGAACTGACTCCAGAAAATGTTAAATGACCCTGTTTTTAAAATGTTTTTATTTTCATTGGTGCATTGTTGACATCAGAAAGCCCTGCGTGTGGCTTCCTCATTCCCATAAAGGTTTAGAAAAATGCGAGCAGGTCCTCATTTACCCAAATGCCTGTGGGGATGAGAGGACACCAGGGGCTTTGACAGTTTCTGCTCTCGCTGAGTTTATAGCCTTGGTAGACCTTATTTGATAAGGTCATCAATTCTGTGATCCTCGGGACTTGAGAGAGAAGCTTCCTGGTGCTGGGGTCAAGTTAGGAGTTGAAGAGTTTGGGGGCCTGAGCCCCAGGCCTGGCTCTGCTGGAAGCCAGCTGTGTTGACACCCTTAACCTCTACCTGTCAGATGATAATGGTGAACTAAATGAACCCTTATGACTCATTTGTTATAGAAATAGCAATAAATTTGTGATATGACTGCAAACAAGCAGTCTGTAATGGAAATCTAGATGGTAAAGTATTGAAATGATGATGATGATAATAATAATAATAATAATAATAATAATAATAATAGCAGCTAATATTTGCTAAGCACTTACTGTGTGCCAGGTCCACTAGATCTCACAATCACACTGTGATTACATTCATGACTTCTCCATAGATGAGGAAACTAAGGTTCAAGACACAGATCTTGATCAAGGTCACACAACCAGTTCCTGGAAGAGCCTGATTTCAAATCATGGCCCTTTGGGACCCTCCACCAGTATGTGCACTCTCTCTGCTATGCTGCCTTCTCCAGGGCAGAGGGCATGGGTACAGGTCATTGGTAACCAGGCATAGGTAACTAGGATCCTACGATAGAAACCAGTGAATAAACATGAGAATGCTCACGAGCAAGCCAGGTGACCTCCTGCAGGAGGAAGGCCCTAAATTAAAGGGTTCAGTGAGTCTGAATTAAAGGACAACACAGGGCAGGGCAAGGCCGGAGAGAGGAGGACAGATGGCCCTGTTTCCATTCTTAGCATGACATCAGGCAGGGAGACGCTCCTGGTCATGTGCGTACCTGGTCTTTAGATTTACAGGGATTATTTGAGTATGAACAAAATTTAGAATTTTCCCGAAGTTCTCACAACGGCCATGCTACACATAGTGGATTGCGTGAAAACATTTCAAAGGCATTTGATACGTTTTTATGTGTCTGTAATGGGTGACTGAGAATAACCACGTCCGCTCCATTGGAATGCCTACCACAGGACCTTACTGGGCAATAGGGGTCTTGTAGATGATCAAGTCAAGATGAAATCCTTTGGGTGGGTCCTAATCCAATATGACCAGCATCCTTATAAAAAAGAGGGGCATTTGGACACAAGCACAGAGGAGAGATAATGTGAAGACACAGGGAGAACGCCATCTACAAGCCAAGGACCTCCTGAGACCACCAGAAGCTGGGAGAGACGCCTAAAATAGATCTTTCCTCACAGCCTCAGAAGGACCTACCCTGCCTATGACTTCCCCTTGGACTTCTAGTCTCCAGAACTGCGTGAGACAGTACATTTCCTTTGTTTAAGCCACCCAGTGTGTGGCACTTTGTCATGGCAGCCCTAGCAAACTAATACAGCTGTTTTATTCCCCAGTTGAGCCACTTGGGTTGCAAAGTGTAACAATGGTAACTACCATTCATTTTCAAGCCAGACAATTGAGTCACTTGTCTCAGCAGTCGCTCTCGGAGAACAGGACTAGACGGCATTGCTGAGCTACTCTTAAACCAAGATACTAAGAACTGCATAGGCAGGTTCGTACAGAGGCCGCTATCCATAAGGCTGCTTGTGCACATGCTGATGGCGTTTGGTTAACCGAGGTTTGGTGTCTTTCTTGTTGTCCCTTCTGACACTTCATGCCATTTCCAGGCTCTGGTTTCCCTTATATTCTTCGTTATGAAAGCAAACAAGCACCCTCACTGCCCCACAAACACATGACATCTTTTTTACCTTACTATCTCTAATTTTTCCATATATTATGTATTAAAATCAACAAAGAATTTTACCTCATGGTCTATTGAACAGAACAATACGCTATGTTTCGTTATACTCTGTCCAGACAGAGTTCTCTTTTAAAATAAGTTCACTGATGCTATGGAAAAGCCTGCTTTGCTGTCAGCCGGTGGGTTCCAACCGGCGCAGCCCCACGATAACAGCGTCTCCAAGCCTGGATTCCACAGGCGATGTGTGCTCGGGACCCGGAGGGGCAGTCACCCAGCCACTTTGGTGGTTTGCCCCAGTTCTGGCTACTCTTCGCTCCAGCTGGAGAGAATCAAACAGCTGACATTAAAAGGAAGGATGAAAGAAGGACAAAAGAAAGAAGACAGGACAGAGGAAAGAGGGGATGGAGGAAGAGAAGAGGAGGAGGAGAGGAGGTTTGAAAGGGAGCAAAGGAGAAAGGGAAAATGAGAAAAAGAAAAAGATAGCCAGAGTGAAATTCCAGAGGACTCTCCGCAGTTTTTTTGTGTGCCTGTGATACCTATCTTAGGCCACACTAAACCCATTCTCTTTACCGTGAGACTAAGATTATACACTACTGTGGATATTTCAGTTTTAAAAGTGCGATGAGACCTGATAGCGATACCACATTAAACACATCTCCTATTGATTCTTTCTAACCTTGCAAAACGAGCTGCATGCGTTAAGTACCTTTTACTCCAGCCTGGCTGATGGGACCACAGATGTTAACTGCATGGCTGAATTTCCTCGGAGGTCAGCAGACAGGGCAAGGGGGACGTGACCGCGGGAGCATCTTCTGGCCGGGGGACTATTTACCCCTCTCTGCCCTCCAGTACAGCTTGAGGACACATGTCTGGACAAATCTGAATCATGGAGACATTAAATCAAGCCTTACCACCTGGCTACCCACTGCGCAGCCAGCCATGTGAATGTGTGGCTTAATTAAAACAAGGAGTCGCTATTAGAAGAACATAATTCATGGTTTGTAAAGCTGAAGTCACTTCTTTTACCAAGCTTATTTTCTCTAAGTTATAGTTTTGTTTCAAGTAATAAAAACATTAAAATAGCACTGCTGTGTTCTTTACTCATCTCGAATGCCTCTTCTCCCCGCGTGGCTGATAATGGACGCGGCGCGGGTGGGGACACAGACGCTTGTCCTTTCTCTGAATGGCATCACTGCCGGTCTGTGGCTCAGTCACCGGCATTGTAACCCCCGCTTACCATTTGCAAGACCTCTGGCTACTGTTTCGGAGGCTCTGTTTTTTCATCTGGTAAATGGGGTGATGATACCTGGGTAAGAACTGGCAGTTAAAATGTGTAGTACACAGTACATCCCCACTAAAAGGGGGCTATTATTTTGTTTCTGTCATTGTGATTGCTAATATTGTATAATTTAAAATTTCACCTATTCGTCTGGATGGTTTCCCCAAATGCAGAGAACGCTGTGGAGGTGCAGTGGGGGCCAGCATGCACCTCAGAGCAGGAGCTTGCTGACCACTCCACGGGGTTTGGGGAGCATTGGGCGCAAGTTCCTCAAATACCTGCCGTCCTCACTGGCTTCCCTTGAAGCCCGGAATTCCTCCCACCATCCTTTCGGTTAGTGCAGGGGCGACCTGCTTTACACCAGGAGAAGGGGCTGGGAAGGGAGGTCACGACCACCAGACTGTAAAATGTGAGACAGCACGGGGCATGTCAGTCTTGCTACCTTGTTTACCCAGGACCTAGCTTATGTCCTGAATGAATGAGTGAGTGAGTGAATGACAGTCAAAGTTATCTCCACCATCGCTTTTCCTCCCCTACATGCTTCGTCTAAGGCTTTGCACCGAAAGTGAGACCTATCACTGCTCGTTGCAATTATTTAAGTTGAATGAAAAGTATTGCACTGGAATTGAAAGTAGAATTCATAGGAACTTGATTCAGGTGAGTAGGTGAGTCATATGGGGGAAAGGGAAGGAAATAGATGTCTAGGACCTGAGGGATCTTTTGGGTGGACGCTTTGGGAAAGGTGCTTGGGCCAGCGTGAAGGGAACTGGGGTGAGGACAGGAGTAGGGAGACAGAGGAGAAGGGTGGGGGAGGAGTCTCAGATCAAGGTGGCAGCAGCAGGCAGCTTGGAATCTGCAAAAGGGTGGGTGTGGTGCAAATGGTCTGTGCACTCCTTTGTGGGTGGGGTGAGTGTGTGCACACACGCACGTGTGTGCTGCAGGTGTGAGGTGTGTGTGCTGTAGGTGTGAAGAGCTTGTGAGTGGTTCAGAGGGACAGTGTACGTGTGTGGTGTGTCTGCGAGTGCCTGTGGGCTTCACAAGTTACAGACATGTGGCCGTATGGTGGGGACCGTGGTGCAGATATGTGTGTATGGGAGGGTCTGTGCATGTGAGGATGTCTTGTAGACACATGGGGTTCGTGCGCCTGATCCCAGTGTGCATTACTTATGAGTTGCGTGGGTGGTTAGTGTATTTCTGGGGTACATGTGTGTGATGGGTGTCCATGTGGTGCAGGGGTAAGGTGCTTGGGTGTGGTGCAGGTGTATGGTGCAGGTGTATGGTGTGAAGGTGTGCCAGGTGCAGATGTGTCCCATTTGTCACAGGCAGGAGTTGGAAACACTGTGAACTAATATCACCGGCCAGTGGTTGTCAAGTGTGGCTCCTGTACCGGCAGCATCAGCGTTGCCTGGGAACTTGCTAAAAATGCAGAATCTCAGCCCTCAGCTCAGGCCCACTGAATCAGGGATCCTGGAGGTGGGCCCACCACCTGGGGCATCACAAGCCCTGTAGGGCAGTCAGATGACAGCTCAAGGCTCAGCACCCATGCCACATGTGTGTCTGCTTGCTTCAAGCTCTCGTCCTCATCATGGAGGGGACATTTCTCTTCCCTCCCACCTTGCCATCTTGGCAGTCACCCCCAGGTGACATAGAAAGACCGGAAGTGGGGAGGCTGGAAATCAGACGCTCTGTGCTGGTGAGACGGTCGACTGTATCATCTTTCCTTTAATACAGAACATCTGTCATTTTTGAACCAGAGAGCACTGGATTTTTATTTAATTGGATGATAATGGATGACTTTTTCAGATAGCTTTTGGACATGGAAGAAGATAGCTATTTTTTTTTTTACTCCTTAGAATTTTCCCAATAAATAACTGTTTCTGAGAATTTAAGGTCAGCCGCGGTGCAGGCAAAGTGCTCTGCATGGTAGGAGTATGCCAGTGGGTCTGCATGTGGTTGGTATCCTTTAAAGCACTTTGGCAAAGTGGCAGAATTCTTGTGAGTCCTGGAGCCTCCCACCTGGGCCCGAATTCTCCCATGTGGCCTTAGCCCATCCTTCAACCTCTCTGCGCTTTCCCTTCCTGGCTGCCAACAGGAGACCCATAGTACCACCCCCATAACGTTCTGCGGGAATCAACTGAAGCAACGTGAGCACAGCACACAGACTGTGCTGCAGGTTTGGGTTCGGGCATGTCGGTCAACTGTAGCAGTGAGTGGAGATACTTGTCGTGTTTCATGGAGGGTTATTTTGCATTTTTATCAAGCAAATTAGCAGTAAGTCAAGTCAGCGTATGTAGATGGGGCCTGTGCCTTGTGCAAACCTGCGGTTGCTGACAACATTGCCTCCTGGCTCCTGGCTCGGCTTCCGTGTGTTTCACCAGGGACCTGGCCACAGGGGTAGCTTTTGCAGAGGTTTCCCTCTCCAGGGAGCACAGTCCATTTGCTCTTAAGAGACACTCATTTGCATTTGAGAGCCCTGTTATTGGACTACTTTTTAAACCCTGGTGCTTCTTGTGACACTCCTGCCCCCAAACTGTTCCCTGTCACCCATCCCCTGGCTGGCTCATTGTTCAGTGGTTTCTGTGAATAGTGTTTCATGACCTTACATTAAAAAAAAAATTGCAAAGAGATATATCTATGCAATGGACTGTTATTCTGCCTTGAAAAGAAATGAAATTCTGACACATGCTACAGTACGGATGATCCTTGAAAACATTATTCTGAGAGAAATAAGGCAGATACAAAAGGTCACGTATTGTATGATTCCACTTATATGAGGTACCTAGAATAGCCTAGTTCATAGACAGAGAAAGTAGGAAGGTGGGTACCAGGGCTGGGGAGGGGGAATGAAGAATTAGTGTTTCATGGGGACAGAGTTTCAGTGTGAGATGGTGAAAACTTTTCTGGAGATGGGTGGTAGTAATGGCTGCAAAACTATGTGAATGAATGTACTTAATACTACTGAGTAGGACATGCAAAAATAATAAAAGTGATAAATGTTATGTTATGTATTTTACCCATAGCAATAAAACAATTGCAATGAGGTGAATTCCTTCTGTACTCCAGAGCCTTATAATTGGTGAAATCTCCTACTTGATGTTAAATTTCCTTCATATGCATATATGATTGTAGAGGAGGTAAAACCTTTCCTCCACCCTCTTAAGTTCTGTACCTAGAGACTGTGAATCAATGGATAAAAGACGTATTAACTAGAGAAAAAGCACGCACATTTTATCGATGTTGAAATGTTTACTTGCATGGGGGCTTCACAAAAAAGAAGAGGAAACTCCAAAATGAGGTTGGACCCAGGGGCTTATATACTATTTTAATGAAGGGCAATAATTGTGGAGAAGCGACTGGACAAAGGATAAGGGTTTTGACTTCCTAGGGGAAGGTAACTAGGAAATGTATGGCAAGTAAGCGCTGTTTAGTAAGGTTTGTTACCTAGAATCAACTCAGAGCTGTCTCTGGTGATATGAGCCATTCCCCTCTTCCTGGAGGGGCACACACATTTACAAAAGGAAATTTATGTCACCTTTACAAAGGGAAATTTATGCTTTGCTTTTAAGTAGAAAGGGCAGAGAATTCTTCCTGCTGTTTCTCAATTGCTTTCACTCAAAATAATCCTTATGCCAAAGTGCCATATTTTGGGGTGGCCTAGCCTGATCCCCTTCATGGTTAAATTGATCCAGAGTAAGAAACTGAGGCAGTAACCCTCCCTATGAGTGATGCTAACATTCGCCAAATGCATATACAGCCAAGTTTGCAAGACTCATCCCGGAGGTATAATCTTGGTTCCTAGCCTCTGGTATTTCCATAAATTAACTTAGGCTTATGTAGTACGTAGTTGTGACTTGTGACTTTGGTCTCCAGTTGAGGGTTTTGTTTTTCTTCGTGTCTGTGATGGATGAAGTGTATCTATTCTAGAGCATCACTCCTAGGAGGATCCAAATCTCACCTCAGGGGTGAGGCTACTAGAGCTGGAAGGGACGACAGAGGGGGTGAGTGGTCCCCTGTGTGTCTGGAGCTGAGCGAGGCTTTGGGGAAATACCAGTGAGCAAGACGGTGACCCTACTTCTTATCCTCAGAGAAATTGCAGGGAAGATGAATGTGAAAACCAAAACGACACCAAGTGTAATGAACACTACTTAAAAAAAGAAATAGGAGGACAGGATGCAAAGGAGGGCATTAGCAGTGAGATCTTACCTGGTCAGGTGGTCAGGACAGACTTCTGCGAGGAAGAGATGGACAGATAGGACTAACCCATGGAATGACATGGGGTGAGAAGAGCTCTGGGTAGAAGGAACAGTGTGCCCAATGGCCCTAAGATGAGACGGCCTCATCCTAAGAAAGGAACTGAGGGAGGTTCCCAAGACCTGGAGTGTGATGGGTGGGAGTGACATCTGTCAGAGGGACAAGGCGAGTAGGGCATGGGGGGCCACACGGTGGATTTCAGAGCAATAAGAAGACATTGACAAGTTTTAGAGAGCAGCTACTTCAGTGCACTCATTTTGTAGAGAAATAAACTGAATTTTGAAGTTGTTGAGTGATGTGCCAAGACACACAGCGGGTTACTGAGTAAGCAGTGCAGAGCCTTTCCCATTCCAGGGCTTCTCTGGTCCTGCAGCCAGGACTTAATACAACTGGAGTACAAATTGGAATAGCAAAGACCTTTGTTGAGATCGTCGTCCTACCACCGCTTGATCCGAGAACTTGGGAATTTTGTTTTATATCGCTGAGTCTCAGTTGCTTCCTCTGTACAATGGGGACACTGACCTTATTTTAGAAGTCTGTTATGAAGATTAAATTTAGTAGTTGAGGTAAATCACCTCACACACTGCTCACACTGCACTGTTATTGATCAATTAAGTGTCAACTTCTCTTTTGAACACGTGCACTGTTATTGATCAATTAAGTGTCAACTTCTCTTTTGAACACGTGATTTGCTTGGCCAGAAACTTGATAACAAATAAACTTCAAATCAATAGGTGGATGGGATTTTGGTTATGGCTTTCTGATTCCTTGTAGGGCAGTCATTTGATAGCTTTCTTGGGAGACCAGTCAAAGAATACTGGAAGTTCTCTTTCACACCCAGAGGTCCCAGTTTTGTGCAGGGTACAGCTGAGAGTGGTCCATACAAGTTCTCTGTCTCCTGTGCGATAAACAGTGTTATTTCCTGCAGAAATGTAGAGGATACACAGCCATCAGAAGACTCTGCTCTTGGCTGTTTGAACTGGGACAAATCCCTTAATCCCTCTGACACCCTGTTTGTGCCTTTGCAGTGATGTCACCACGGGGAATGACAAACACCTACAAAATGCCCAGCATACGATAAGAGCTTGGTAAATGGTGAGGACTCCTCCCTTCTTCCCAACCCTCGTAGCAGGCCCCAGGAACACTAATGTCTTTGAAGCAACACCCAGCGCGGGCGTGCCTTGGGTGCTTCTGATTTGGCCTAAGCAGGGGTTCCCCCAGCTTTTCCCACCCAGGTGTGATGACTCCTTTTGCCTCAGGAATGTAGATCAGGGTCCTGGAAGGCAGCCAGCAGCTCTTACCCAAACCCTGATTTTGCAGCAGAGGGAGCTGAAACCCAGAGACGCGGGAGGCACACTGTAGATCACACACCCAGCTCGGTAACTGGCTGAGACAGGATCCATCCGTGTCTCCAACTCTTTAGGCTTTCTATTTTTCCACTCTTCCTGTTGGGCCTTATGGAAGAACAGTGTTTTGAGTTCAAGTGTTAGCTGGATGGCCCTGTCTGGAGCAAGCCACTGCATCTCCCCATGTTTGTGCTCTTATCTATACAAGGGCAATGACACTTGTCCATGAACAGTTGAGGTCTCAGGGAAGTGAGGACCTAGCATAACTATCTCAATTTTTCAGTTCTGGTGTTCAATAAGCTATAAACAGATTCTCCTCTGTCTAACTCTTTCTTGTTCTTCTACTTCTCTATTATTTCCGAGTCAAATTCTTAGCTCTAAATGCCTGAGAAGTATTTATCAAAGGCTTTAAACATTTTCTTTGAGGCTCATCTCAAGTGCTGATAGCTTCAGTTTGGCTCCTTGAATGAAGGTTTTTTTTGGTAGGTGTTCTAATTGGTTTTGAAATTTGAAAATATTCTCTGTTGTAGAGGCTGTGGAGAAATGGGCCCTCTTATATGTTATTGGTGAAAATATATAATGGCATAGCCCCTGTGAGATTATTAGCAATATTATGTGTCTACACCTTTTACCCAAACAATCCCATTTCTAGGAATCTATCCCAAAGATAAACTAGCAAAATAAGAAAAAATGAATACGGGTCTAGTCATGTGGCACTAATTGGGTAGAGAAGGACTGGCAGTAACCTACGTATTCATCAGGAGGGGATTGCTTGGGTGAACCATGCCACATCTACACAAGGGAGTATCGATTATATAGCTGCTAAAAGAGATAGAAGACTAATTTATATGCTGCAGTGGAGTAATCTCTAAGATTGTTACATGCAAAATGCAAGGTGAAGATCAGAATGTATGATATAGTAACTTTCATCTAAGAAAAGGGAGTATTTATTTAATGTTTAATATATTAAGAAACAATAGGACAAGGGGGAAAACAGTGGAAGCAACAGGTTTGGAAGCTAGATTTTTCTTAATGTACTTTGTTTTGTACATTTAGAAACATGCAAATATTTTACAAAATTATAAAGCAAAAGGTAAAGAAAGCAATCCCTTAATTCAAACACAAAAATAAATAAGCAACATAGCAGAATATTAACCAAATGGAAAGGAATTATTTTAAATGATTTTAACCTTTACAGGCATGCCTCAGAGGTACTGTGGGCTTGATTCCAGACCACCACAATAAAGTGGGTATCACAATGAAATGAGTCATAATCTTTTTGCTGGTGGAGGTTCTTGCGTTCAATTTGTAAAATAATGCAACATCTCTGAAGTGTAATAAAGTGAAATGTAATAAACGAGGTATGCCTTTATTTATTTGGCTGTGTATCTGCAGTGGGATATATCCTAAGGACAAAAAGAACTGCAAAGAAATCTTAAATCACTTTCAGAAATTATATTGTTGGTAATATGTTGGTAGGGTTATTCTAAAACTTTTTATACACCAATTAGGCTAAAGCATGTAGCATTATATTAATATCATAAGGAACCAAGTTTTTTGACATAAGAGAGAAAGTGCATAAAATTGAAAATCAAAGACATGAAATAAAAACCTCTAACCTTACACTTGAATGGAAATATCAGTATGAACTCCTGATGTATTTCTCTCTTAAACATTTTTTCTGACTCTGTCCACTGGGAAAAAGCCTAGAACCAATGACCAATCCAGAAGCCATTTACCCCCTAGCATTTACACTGTAGTCTCCAAATACCTTTCCCACTGAAAGGAACCAGGGCATCTTGGAAAAATCGGTTGATCCCAGGCTGGGGTGGAAAATGTTCAAGATGGACCTGTAACATCTTGTCACACCAGAAAGCAAGAACGCTATGGCCGATCCCTGGGCTGTGACAAAAGATTCAAAACACACAGGAGCCAACATGCAAAGGCTCCTGCTGGCCAAAGATGGAACAACTACAACCAAAGATGGATACACTATCTATAAAGAGCGGCATCTGCAGTGGACCTAAACATTTGGAACCTGTAAAACCCACGCATTCATAACAACATTTTAAAAAGTTACGTGCTCCATTGGAAAGATACTAGGAAACCAACTCATTATTCTGAAAACTGGTAAATAAAGGAATAGAACCAAGTATTTATTCCCCTTTCCAGAGAGGGCTGTACCTCGGAAACGCTAAGTAGTGGAGGAAGTAATGCTTAATAAATGAAGTCCAACTAATAAATGAAGAAAGAGCCAGGAGTGACCACACCACCACTCTGCGACCCTTCATGAAATAACGGACCATTGCAGAGATCATCAGTAGCTGCTAAACGATTAGGCGAAAAGCTGGGAGGAAAGTTTACAATGATTGGATGAAGCTGGCATCACCTATCCCCATTGGTTAATGCCAACATCACAGAAAGGAGAGGCAACCGGACATGAGGTGCCTCGTGAGATGATGCCATGGGAAGGACGCAGACATCTTCTGACATATCATCATCACCCAGATCTTCTAACCTGAGTCCAGTCCAGCTTCTAGACCAGGCTACAGAAAATACAAGGGGCAAAGAAATTTACTAAAATGGACCACGGAGATGCAATCAGCAGCATCCAGAATGTAGGAAATGTGGCCTAGGCTAGTTAACAAATAAATTGCAAGAAAAAAAAGAATGACGGCAAAGATATTGATACACAGACTTAAGCAACATGACCCCACAGGTAACGCAGGGACCTGGCTTGCTTTCTGATTCAAGCATGCAAACGGTCGAACCAACCATTGCATATGTTTGAAATTTTACATAATAAAAAAATAGGTTTTGATGGGTTGTCTGATTGCATGTTTTTACATGTGGACATTGCCATGCACTCCTTAGTAGCTGGGAGGAGGGGTGCCCTTTGTAGATATATTTTTAGAATATGGGTTGACATGTCTGCATGTCTAAAGTTCAGACTGTAAAGGAGTGCAAATTGCTAGGATACATTTATCTTCCTATTGTAGGTCATTATGCAACTTTCCTTACACTGGCCTCCAATCTGAAAGCTCTTTGAGGGCGAGGACTAAATCTTAGTTTCCTTTAAAAAAGTGCTTGGAAAGTGATGCGCTGAGTAACTGCTTTGGCTGGCGGTGGTTGACCTTCTGCCAAACAGAATTGGTAAAATGTCTCTCCATCATGGCTGGCCCCTACTTTCAGAGCTTCCCTCCTCCTCCCCTCCATGTATCCCCTTTTAGTCTTATCAAAATTGCCTCCTGGGACACCAAGTGTGGGGTTGTTAGCATAACCTTTCTCACGGGTAGTCGTTCATTAGTTTTGTGATTGCTATCAACAATTGTGAAATCAAAAGCTGCTCTCTTCTAGTATGGAAATTGCAGAGAAGGAGAGGAGGCGGTAGGTTTGGGGCCAGGAGACCTGCCCATTCCATCAATTTACCTCCTGCAACTATTTGCAAAGCTGCAGCTCAGGCCAAGTCAGAGGTGAGGAAATTCTAAGACACGCCCCTGGCTCCTGGGAATGCAGCCATCATGGGTGATGTCTAATTTTTCTTCCTATGTGAAGGTGCTAATTTCTAGATACGGTCTCAGATGTCTCATAGCTGCATGTAGGCCATCGAGAAGGAAGCGTTCCAAGGCTAATTGGGATCTAAAATAAAACCGCTCTGATTAAATCTAAAAAACAGATGAAATTAACTTGGACGAATTTTACAACCTGTGCCACTCATGTACTCATCAGGAATAGACAGGGTCTTCTCAATAATTGTAAGGGAAACTCCTTTCTCTGAGAAACTCAATTCCCTGATGGTACAATTGAGCCCACAAAGACAGTATTGAGTTTTCAAGTGCTACTCCATGTATCTTTCCCCCTTATCTGCCACTCGACAAAAAAAATTTTTTTTTCTAAACCATCATCTTAGAGGAGTGTGCAGAGCGTCAGGGAGATTGAAGCTGACACTGACCCAGAACATCTGGCTCCAAGAACGCTAACCTGATTGTCACCACCAGCTCAGCTACTCGGCACTTGGTGCCAGACTTGCTCCTTTCAGATGAATCAGTGCAAATTTGTTATTATAATCATCTTACTTTCTCTCAAAACTTTGGGAACAAATTGAGTACATGGTTTTCCCACCCACAGTTCTCAGTAATCATCCTTTTCTGCCTATTTTTATTTTTCAGAGGCTTCTAGGAGCTTTAAAAGGGTAGCTTCTTAAACCTGATCTGAATAGCAGCTGGGGAAAAAAAAAAAAAAAGATGAGTCGATGTTGGTTGTGGGTATGGTAACCATTTTGTTTTCTGCCAGATTTTATTTCTGTTGTTGTAATGGAGAAGGGAATTAGCAGTCCACTTGTTTCAGTGATTTCAGGGGGTTGCATGGGAACTAAAGACTGGGTTAAAAAAAAATTTTTTTTTGGAATGTAGACTATTCTGTTTTGTTCCGAGGATCATGGTCCATTGATGGCATTATCATTGTGCTACTTATACAAAAATAAACATCAGAAGAAAGAAATGTCTGTGGCTTAATATACTTTTATTTATTTATTTTTTCCCTCAATTCTGTTTATTGCCCTTTGAACACATGCTTGAATTCTTTCCTTTTTCATGGATGTGATGTTTATTTTACTTCACTCATTGGCCCTAGTCATTTATTTAGTATTTGTGCTTCCCATTTGAAGGAAATCATTGGGCTTTGCAGAGTTTGTTTGTTGTTTTCATTTTGTCCTTCGAAGGTAAAAGCTCACTTTTGAACTTATAATTTTCTACATTTTAAGGTTTTATACTTGTAAATGTCATTAATAATTAGGTACTTTAGGATATTCGAAGATACCTATTTTGATGTTCTAGTCTTAGATTGTTCATTACTGGGAGTGGAGAGCGAGTCTGCCTTTTTACAGATGTGTTCACACCATGGTATGGTCTGTGAAAAGATCTCATCAGTGGCTGCGCTGATGGAGGATGGAGGTTTATTTGAGAGAATGCAGAATGATTAGAAATGGAAGAATCCTGGACATCTCATGATCACTTGAGTGACTGGGTGAAATGAGTTTGTCTACTGCCATGTGGGGAGAGGTTGCTGAGTGTCATGGAGCCATGGTTCAATATTCTACATCTGTCACTTGCTGGGTTTATCACCTTGGGCAAGCTGCCTCACCTCTCTGGGTCTCAGTGTCTTCATCAGCAAAATGGGGACAATAGTGAGTCATCTGCCTGTGCTTGGAACGTGATGAGTGCTATCTAAGCGTTTGTTCAGTAAATTAAAATATTGCATTTCGTAAATTAAATGCCTAGTCAGTTGTAAACTTTGATTGCCCCTTGTTTAAGAAACAAAGTAAAGAAACAGAAGAACCACCTTCTTTCATAGGGAAATATTATAATAAAAACTGCCAGTCTATTAGAATGTCAGAGTCAATGCATTTTTATAAACCATTTGACCTCCTCATAGAACTCACCCTGGAGTGAGGGTGGAGGTAGGAGTGGGGGGGAACTCCTAGAAATACCACTGAATCATTGCCCTGGTCTTCAAGAGAGGGAGGAGTTAACAGGTAGCATACTGAGGGGTGTTGGGGGGTGGTTATCCATTTAGCCATGAGGCCCCCCCAGCCTCTCCCAAAGTAAGATAAAACAGGTTAGCTATAGTATTAGGATTGTGTGAGATATAAAATGAATATCGGATACAGAAAAGTAAAGCAAGGAAGATAAAATTGGGAAGAAAGACAGAGTGAAGAAAGAAGGAAGGAAGGAAGGAAGGAAGGAAGGAAGGAAAGAAAAGGAAAAACGAGAAAAAAAAACACCCCACAAATCATGAGGAAAGAAGAGGTTCTTATTTTAGTGAGGTTCATCAAAGCCTAGTAGGGAAACACTCAGAAGAGCTATTTTTGTCTTTAAAAATTATTTTTCAGGAAATAGAAGCAAAAGAGTGTAAATATTGGCTTGACGTGGCTTTCTTGAGTGAGGATGTTTTTTCTTTTTATTTCCAGTCGATGTGAAGAGTTCATTATGAAAAGAAGGCAGAGGGAGAAATGGGAGATGATTCAGTGTCAGCCTTGTTTCTGATAAGCAGAAGTTTCGGGGTAAACCAGACCGGCTGAAGTGATGGTTTTTCCTCTTCTATGATTTTGAGGCCATAGAACCATAAACTATGACAGTTTCCAGAAATAGAACCTGAATTTTCTAACCAGCGAGCAAAATACTATAAACAATAGCAGGTAAAGAGAAGAGGTGGACTCTTGAGGCAGCCTTGGTGGCCATATTTAAAAAGGAACCAGGAGGTGATTAGTGTCAGGCTCTGAAAAGGAGATTGGGTTAGCTTATCATCTTGGGTGCTGATGAAAACGATGAGCTCATAAGTAACAATAGTAGAATCAGAAATTTCCATGTTCTTGAAGAAAACTATTATTTAGGTTATTAAAATTTTAGACTATTGCTTCTCTTAAAAGTTTTGGGTGTGCGACTGTAATAAAAATTCCATCAAGGACCATGGGAATTGCCAGGGTACATTGACGTACTCGCATTTGCCTCCTTGTATACCTTTATCTTCTGCCCATTTGACAAACAAGCCGTAAAGAAGCATTATCCAATTAAAAAAACCCCAAAAAAACCTATAGACTCTGCAGTAGGGTTACCAGATAACATATACAGTGCCCAGTTAAACTTGGATTTCTGAGAACCAATAAATTATTGTTTTATTATAAGTAAGTTCAAATACTGCCTGGGACATACTAAACGTTATTCATTATTGATCTGAGATTTAAATTTCACTGAGTACGCTGCATTGCCATTTGCTTTTAAATCTGGCCACCCTATTTTGGAAAAATCAAGTGGGATATTAGTTATTTAGTCCCTTGGAGAATACAGTCCTTGCCTTGTTTTAATTTACTGTGCACCCACCTTGTCCATTAACCCTGATTTTTTGTGATTTGATCACTCTGCAACAACTTCTTTGAGCCAGCTCACCGTCCTTGCCTGGGTGGCACGCCTGTTTATAACGCTGTTTCTCAGGCATTCCTGTGGCTACGAATCACTCAGGCATCTAGTTAAGAAGTCCACATTTTGATTCAGCAGGTCTAGGGTACGGCCTGAGATTCTGCATTTTAGTAACTCCCAGGTAACCCCAACGCTGTTGATCTTGACATCTCAACTCGAGTTCTCATTTTCAACTAAACTATCATTAAGATGTTTTTTTACAACTACTTTTTTCATTTTTGTGGATCCTTCTATTTTTTTTTTTAAGCCAGAAAATGCTAAATGTTGCGCCTTTTTGTTAATGGAAGAAAACTGTATTAGGCTGTGAGAAAGTTCTGGAAAAGAACATGTTCCAGGAATTGGTCATTAGATTGTTCATCCGTTCATATTTCTGGAAGGACCAGAGGAGTCATTAGAAGAATCACATGATAGTATTTGGTTAACAGGCCATCCCAGGAGCCAAGTTCTAAAATGTGTCTGTTACCAAGCATGAAAACCCTGCTCAAAGTAATGTTTTTTATGACACTGAACTCTGTTAGGGAAAAAGCACGTTGAAATGATTTCAACATCTGCATATAAAGGCTCGAAAGTCCTTTTAAAATGAAAATCCCAGATTAACAGAAGATTTTTGTTGCTAGGTATTCTGAGCCTTAGAATGGCAGAAACCCAAATGAAGGAGGGGGTGATGCTTGTCAATCAGGAGAGCACAGTATTCTTACCACTGACTCCTCTCCCCCCCAATCCACATCACCTGGCCAACAAGCAGAGGGCTTCGTGCCCTCACGAAGCAAACGGCTCGGATTAAATTGTCCCCGTGTTGGAAGCATCCTGTCTGCCCCTGACCCCCGCAACCAGCGTGCTAAGTAAGAGTCAGGCAGCAAAAGACATGTTGACAGGCTGTGTGTCTGCTTCTTCTCCTTGTGTCTGATGTGGCTTCTGTGTCAGACACGGGGCAGACAGGGAGGGGGAGGAAGCAGGCTGGGGGGTGGTGGTGGAGGGGGACGGGAGAAACTGCTAGACAGCTTTTCTGGCAGAAGCTTAGCTGTTTCAACTTTTGCTGTCAGAGGGAATTTTAAGGCATGGAGTGGGCTAAAGGGTGAGTGGAAGATGTGCTTGAGAGAGTCGAATGCTATGTCATTAGAGACAATTTCAGCTGCAAGTATAGCTGGTTTGAGGTTTATCCCTCTTCTTTCTGGAATCCCCCATGATTTGACTAAGAAATGAAGGTCTTGTATTCTCTTGAATGCTCAGAAACACTGGAATACGCAAAAGGGACAGTTATAAAAAATCACCTCCAAAGTCAAGTAATAGCATTGTATCTGTGATCATTTTCTGATTTTGATAATTCTACTGAGCTCATACAAGAGAATATCCTTCTTAGAAAATACACATTGCAGCATTCAGTAAAGAGCCATCTTATCTGCAGTTTACTCTCAAAGGATTCACATGGTAGAAAATGACAAAAATGATAAAATGAATAATTGGGAAATCTGGTGTGTTTTTTCTGTAATTTTGAAGTTATTTCAAAATGAAAAGTTTTACTGCAAAGAAAAGTAATTCTTCTTGGAATTCACCATTCTCCTTGGAATGGTGTTTGCTGCCTACCTCAGCCCCTTGCACTGCCTCCTCTTTCGAATGTGCAGAGCGAATTCCCTGAGTGCACGCTTCTTGTCTTCACAGTTAAGGCTGAGCCTGGCTGTCCCTTAGGGGTGTCCCTAGGGCTTTGTGTCATTGGTCCCCTGCTGGCAGGTAAGACCCAGGTGGTAAGGGATATCTCTTGGAGTCTCAGAACTAAACACAAACTGTGTCAGTCAATAAACATTCATTTTTTTCCGGCTGATGCTCAACCAGCCGTTCTAGTTGTAATCTGCTGACGGAAAGGGGAAATCTCTAGGCAACACATGGCTAATAGAATTACCTCAATTCACCGTGTGTGTGCAGGGCAGGCCAGCACCCTTCATTTCAGGGAGGGGTAATTCTCACGTCTCTCTGTGGGCCTCCCAGCTAGAATGCACCACCATCCTCCTGTGCTAAGAATACAGCATTTTCAAAGCAGTTTTACCCCACAGAGCAGGACTCTGAACCAAAGAGAGGATAAATGACTTGTTGATAAGCAACCTAAAGGAGTAGAACAGGATTGACACTATTTTTTACCAATTTGAGGACTTTCCATGATCCCAAGCAAAATACCTTGATTTCCATCTCTCAGCATAAGAAAAATTTCCAGAAATTCTTGGTTTCAGTCTACCACCCAATTTATTAATTTTTTTCTTTTCTGGGAGGGAGGGCTTTTATTTTGATTTATTTAATTAAATTTATTGGGACGATATGATTAGTAGAATTACATAGGTTTCAAGTGTGCAATTCTATAATATGTCATCTATATATCATGATAACTACTTAAGATAGTCTTCAAAGGGATTTTAATGCAGGAGAATATACCTCAAGTAGTAAAGAAAGTCTACTTTATTTCTCATCAAAACTGAGGTGGTCAAAATCAGTCAGCTTTGGGGATTTTTAACTTTAAAGATTTCTAAAAGCCTGTGAAGGCTGTCCTTTCTTTAGGGTAGAAAAGTTGAGCTTGGTTTTGAGTTGATTGTTTTTTGTTTTTCTTTTATTGCTAGAAAGTCTGTTCAGAAAATTCACTTTTTCCCTTTAGAAATTGTTTTAAGAATAGTTGGTTATAGAGGAGTAGAGTGTGGGAATGGAGTCAATGGAATTGTAATAGATAAGCATGATATCGGGGGTGGGAGGGCAGTAGATGAGGGGAGGGGTGTTGTTACTTTGTGAGGGTGAAAAGGATAACTATTGGATTGTTCTGTACACCTGAAACTAATAATAATAATAATAATAATAATAATAATAATAATAATAATAATGGTAAAGAATAGTGGTTTATAATTCTGCTTTAGAGCTTGATAACTTGCTGCCACTCCTATCTGTATTGAATTCTTACTGGTCACCATTTTCTTAAGGTGCTTTGCCTACACTTCTAGAGCTCTACCACGAAGCCTTAGTCAGTCTTGTTTTTCACTAAGAAAGAGCCCTTTGTTGCTCAGAGCCCCGTCTGCAGCTCTATAACCCCATTGAGGAGGGAGAGGCGAGGGTGGGCTGCCATTTATTGCTGCCGTGCAGCCTTCTTTATAAGGAGACAAGATGGACGCTGGAAGGCAAGGGGAGGAGGGGGGCCTGGAGGGTCTGGGAGCGCTAAATAGCTCTCTGAGTGAGAACAATTAGTGATGTAAGTGTATTCTTGAAAATGAACTGCTTTGGGGTGAGATTACTTACAAGCACCATCATCCCAGCTAAAATCTCCATAAAGAGTTCCGCAGTTCTGAGAAGTCATGTCAGAGACAATACTTATTGGAATTCATAGATAGTGTTTCATTTTGTACTCACTGAAATTAGCTAATGTTCTGGTCACTCCAGAGCCTTTAAAAATGGCCCCAGTCCCAAGGGCTTGCTAGAGGGGAAGTACAGCAGTGCCTGTGCTGTGATGATGTGGCTACTTGTGATTATTTATTTTAAGCCAGCATCATCATCGGAATCTTTTTCTTTTTCTTCTAAACCGGACATAACATTTGCCTTTCCTTTATTGTCAAGAAATGGCAATACTTTCAACATAACGAAAGTATTCACGTCTACCTACAATATGACATGTTAGCCCTGATTTTAAAACATATTACTTAACTTTTTTTAAAAGAGCAATTTTTTTTTCATCTGATTTATTGAATTTGTCTAACTTTGTTGTAATAGGCCTGAGAGGGTAGAAACATGGCTGGTGTTTTCGAATAATATGTTGACACAGAAGCCATCACAGGATTCTCAATGCTATTTTTATTTGTTTACATAGAGGACATATTCCACAAGCCCAAGGGGAAAAACAATGAGATGGGATGAGTTCCTGAGTCTTGAGAAAAAAATATATAATATTTTGCTGAATTGCTGAAATTTACAGCTTTAATCTGGTTTTGATCTTTTGGTTTAATTATATATATTTAAATACAGTGTTTGATAAAATAAAGTGAAGGTTGACAAGTTTTTCAAAAGATTACAATGATTTTCCACTTGATATAGAAAGAGCTTCCAGAGCTTTCCAAAGGTAGAAGATGCACACAGCTGTCAATAATTATATCTACTCAAAATTTTCAGTGACATGAAAGAGCTGAAATAGCCTTGTTTTAGGAGAGGCATCTAATAATATACTGGATCTAAAAATCTTTACAAATCAGTCTAGCACTGCCTTCAGAGCATTTCTAAATGCTTCTTTAAATGCTTCCAAGTCATCAATATAGTATTTCTGAATATCACTATATAATTTCATTTTTAATATCACATTAATTCATACTTTACTAGCAGGTCAGAACCTTATTCTGAATTGATTGGCAGATGAAGATGGCATGTGAATACCTGCTATACAGCATGGAATCTTCCAAGAAAAATCTTGGCTCCATGTCGACAAACCTAGGCCAGTTCTTAAACCCACCCTTGTGGCCTTTGGCATGGAATCCTTCAGTAGGTTGCTGTAAGGGGCCCACACGGGAGCCAGGATGAGTGGGGTCAGCCTTAGCCAACATGCTTGGTCTCAGAGAGGGCAAGATGTGATTTCAAAGGAAGATAGGTGCAGTAGAACAGCAACAGGAAAATGGAAGCTGCTATGGACTAAAAGTTTGTGTTCCTATGTGGAAGCCCTCAGCCCCACTGTGATGGGCAGAGGAGGTGGGGCCTGTGGGAAGTGATCAGGGCATGGGACTGGGGCCCTCATGAGTGGGACCAGCGCCCCTATGAAAAGAAATGAGAGAGATGAGCTCTCTGTCCACCATGAGAGGCAACAGCAAGAGGGTGGGCATCTGCAAAGCAGGAAGAGGGTCTTCATGAGACACTGAATTTGCCGGCACCTTGACCTTGGACTTCTCAGCCTCCAGAGCTGTGAGAAATAAATGTTCTGGCAGCCCGATCAGACTAAGATACTTGCTGAATAGGAAAAACCAACAGATGTCCACTTGGTCAGAAAACGTTTTGTCACAATTTTCCTAATATTTGCTGACCACCAAATAAATACACATGTTTTAAAGATATTTTTGTGCATTTCTCATGAGTACACTTTGGAGTATCAATGACATTTTCCCTTTACTGAACTAGAAACCAAAGATGAAAGGGATTGTCTGAGCCAAACTGACCCTCCAGCCAAAACAGGACTGGTTTTGTAAGGTCGCTTTGGGTTCTGTCTCCAAGGACTGCAGGCTTCCTTTGAGGTCTCAGTCTTGCAAAATTCAACACCTTGGCTTTTTCGGCCATTATTGCTTCTTGTCTTAAGAGGTTGCCCTGCTTACCAAGAAAGGTCCTTCAGAGCGGAAACCATGTATTGAGTTTCCTGACTCTCCATTACACGTTGCTTGGCATACAAAGGATACCAAATAAGTTTTTCGTTACATAATTTTTGAAAATTGGAATAACATTCTCTAACACACTAGTGAAAGTTCAATCGCAAGAGACGAGATTGTACAATTTTCTCACGTATCAAACCAACGTTCTAAGGCCAGTGAGTCTTCTAGTGACTAATTTAAAGATTTTCCTATTTTTATTTGATACAGATATTTTAAATGTCTCATTTAGAAAAAATACTATACTGGTCTCTGAGTATAAATGTTATGAATGACGTTGGAAATTGTGTAAAGAGAGAGGAGCAGCTTCCAGTGGGAGATGACTGTGCCCCACCCAATTCCCATGGTGAAGTGTTGACGGCAGAGGAAACGATTAATTTGTAGCATCATTGTGATGGCCCCCATTGTCTCTGTCAGCAACGTCCTCAAGAATACATGTTTTTTGAGTGTCTACCATGTAATGAGCTTGTAAAGAGGCATAAATCTGTGACTGAGGAGTTTACAATCTAAGGGGGAGATGGAACAAGCAAAGGAACACTGATTGGGTCTCACTAATGTGAGGAATAAGACTTCTTTGATTGTGAGAAATAAGTGTGTGCCCAGAGGAAAGACTCAGCACCAAAGGGAAAACTCAGCTCTTCAAAACTGGATTATAGCACGGCCCCTGAAGGAACAACGGGGCCTTCTGCTCCGGTGAAGACAGAAAACGTATTCCTATTCCTCGCAGGAATTATCTAGTTGACTCCTCTCTCTACTGTGTTGTGATCAGGCCATGGAGCTGAGTTTAAGGAGCCTCGGTTTTCCAGGCAGACTTGTAATGGCTGATGCTGGTTGGCCCAGGTCATGTCAGCCTGAGGGTACACATGAGGCTCTTTTAGAGTTGTTTTAGTTTCCTAGCACTGTCATAACAAAGTCACCCACACTGGGTGGCTTAAACAATGAAAATGTATTGTCTCACAGTCTGGAGGCTGGAAGTCCAACGTCAAGGTGACAGCAAGGCTGATTCTTCCTGAAGCTGTGAGGGAGAATCTGCTCCACGCCTCTCCCTGGGCTTCTGGTAGTTTGCTGACCATTTTTGAATTTGACAATCACGTCAGCCATGAGGCCTTTCATCACAAGGGGGATTTCCCAGTGTCCTTGCCCCTGGTCCCCTGTTAGTTCTCTCCCAGGTGTGCTCAGCTGCACCTGTCAAATGCTGCTTGCTCTCTGCTGTCACCAACATGCCTGTCACTTCCCCTGAGCACCTGAGCACCTGCACCTGTGCCATGGGTCTGTCAGTCAATGACCACTTGGCTCCTTGGCACCCCTACGAGAGCACTGGGTCTAAAAGAAGAAGAGGTGGTGAAGAGTAGACATAAATCTCTAATGGAGGGTTTTGGATGCTATGGCGGTTTGCATGGGGAGAGTGTGTTTGCTGATGTGTGTGTGTGTGTGTGTCTGTGTGCATGTGCATGTGGGTGTGGCATGCACCTGGCATGCTATCTTAGGGCTTTTCCTCAAATTCCTAGTCCAACGGTGTCACTTCTGGCTCCATTTAGTGGAGCAGTTTTTATGTGTTTTTGGCATTTGGACCCTTTCTTCAGATGAAATCTTCTTCCATTGTGAGTGAACAGCCCGGGCCAAACCATTTGGGTTTTAATTCTGGCTTCTCCACATGTCAGCTGTGTGAACATGCTCAATTTACCTGTACCTCAGTTTCCTCATCTCTAAATCAGTGCAAACTTTTACTTAACTCACAGTGTTTTTGAAAGAGCAAATGGGTTAAGGCATGTAGAGTGTTTTGGGCACTGAAGATTGCATATTGATTGCTTCTGGCTAGAGGGTAGGTGAGGGGTGAGTTCCCAGCTCTTCAGAGAACTTCCCTTCCTCCTTTGGAGATGTCCTTGTGTCTCCCTCTAGAAGCTCCACAGACTCAACAAAGCCCCACCTGGAAGCCAACAAGACAGAGCCATCCAGTAAGTGCTTCCAACAAAATAAAGAATGCACCAAATATTCTCCATAATAATCCATTAAAAAAAAATAGGAACCATGATGGCGTATTCAATTGGATGGTCAATACACTGTTTCAACTTAGGGAAGCTGTAGAAAATGAATGTAAACTCTCTTTCCCTATTTGATTTTACGTTGTCAAAGGATTTCTGAAGCAAATATCAACCTTCCAATTTCCAGCAGGTGGACAGTGATCTGCTGTAGCAGAGGTGCTCACACTTTGGGGGCATCAGAATTCCCTGGAGGGCTTTTCAAAGCAGAGACTGCTGGCTTCTCTTTCTGTAGGTCTGGGGTGGGGCCTGAGAACTTGCATTTTTGACACACTCCCAGAGGGTGAAGATGCTATTGGTCCAGCAGCCCCTCTTGGAGAACCACTGCTGTCTGCACAGCTGACCTTTTCAGAGAGTTTTGTCCTTTACAAGTCATCCTCGAGCCCGGGGTAGAGGAGGGTTTGGGTGTTCATCCACGAAACGTGGGTGTCTTGAATTTTTATTGATTCTGAGGGACTTTGAGATTGCAGGTAAGAAGTGAAGTTCTATTTTTTTTAAACAGGTATTTATGTTTATGTATGCATTTATGTATTTAGGTATGCATGAATCAAGACATTTTATTTTATATTCATCTAAGCTAGCCTGTTGACCTTTCCTTGACTAGTTTTAACTGAAAACGTCTTCACTACAAGACAGAAAATTCAGCACCTATGAGGAGCATGACTCACCTGTGAGGAACCAGCTCCCAATTTGGGACAATGCCATTTCTTCTCTTGTTTCTTTGAGGATTAAACTTAGACATACTGATATTGAAATGCACGCGCCTAGGATTTCACCAATTAATGAAGTCTTCAAATAAAGAAAAGAACATCAGGGTTTTTTTTGTTTGTTTTTTGTTTTGAAGCATGGCTGCGAGCTATTTGGCGGGGAGGAAAAGACACACCAACGTTATTTTGCATCGGAGAACAACAGCATTTATCAAGCAAGCGCAGGAGGCAGTTAGAGGGAAGATTGCAAGGTTAGGTGATATTTCTCCTTGCGAAACCATCTTTACCTCATCCTTGACAGATGTTTCAGATAGATGTGATGAGAGATGAAACCGAGGTAACATCTCTCTTCCACACATAAAGATGGTTTGATAAAAAAAGAACAAACAGGAAAGGTGACCTGGCGCGCTCAGAGTCACAGAGATGTCTGGAAGGATAGCAGAAGCTTCTGGGTGAGGCTCATTTACTGATGAGGTGAAGTGTGGAGGTTACGATGATAGTTCAGATTTGATTCTGGGGGTAATTAGGACCCAAAGTGGAATAGAAATGATACATGCGGCCATCGGTGGGACAGTTAGAGCAGGAAGGCTGGAGGCAGGGACGTTAGTAAAATCTGGACCCAGGCTTTACCTGACTGTGCTGGCCGTGCCATGGATGAGGTGTTGGCAGCTCATGGTGAAATGATGGCCTGTATGATGAAACAAGCACAGAGAATGAATGTGAGGGAATCTTTGAGATGCTATTTCACAAACACAAAGAAATGGTTACAATTTTTTAAATTAAAAAAAAATGTTAAAAAAAGTTGACATACAATATTATATTAGTTTCTGGTGTCTAACATAGTGATTAGACATTTGTATAACTTACAAAGTAATCCGCCTGATAAATCTCCTACCCTCCTGACGCCATGTAGAGTGATTACCTTATTGACTAGATTCTCTGTGCTGTACTTTACATCCCTGTGACTGTTTTTACAACTGGCAATTTGCACATTTTAATCCCTTCCCTTTTCCCACCCATTCCCCCAGCCTCATCCCATCTGGCAACCATCACTTTGTTCTCTGTATCTGTGAGTTTGTTTCCATTTTGTTTGTTTGTTTTGTTTTTTTAGATTCTATATATAAATGAAATTATATAGTTTCTGTCTTTCTCTGTCTGACTTATTTCACTTAGCATAATACCCTCTAGGTCCATGCATGTTGTTTCATTCATTTAGTAAGATTTCATTCATTTTTATGACTGAATAATATTCTATTGTGTGTGTGTATATATATATATATATATATATATATATATATATATATATATATATATATATATATATATATATATATGACATCTTTCTTACCCATTCATCCATTGATGGACATTTAGGTTGCTTCCATATCTTGGCTGTTGTAAATAATGTGCAACAACACAGGGGTGCATATGTTATTGATTTAGTGTTTTGTGTTCCTTCAGATAAATACCCAGAAGTAAAATATCTGGGTCCTTCCTTGTCTCTTGGTACAGCCTTTGTTTTGAAGTCTATTTTGTCTGGTCTAAGTATTGCTACCCCAGCTTTTTTTTTTCATTTCCATTTTCATGAAATATGTTTCTCCATCCTTTACTTTCCATCTCTGTGTGTCTTTCCATCTGAGTGAGTCTCTTGTAGGAAGCATATGTGAGGATTTTATTTTCTTCTCCATGCAGCCACCCCATGTCTTTTGATTGGAGCGTTTAATGAAATGGTTACAATTTAAAGAAACCATTGCTCATAAATGCACACACGCGTGGATGTTTCTCTTTTCGGTGTTTCTTTGAAAAATAGAGATTTCTAGGTCCATCTCAGGCCTTCTGTATCAGATTTTTTGGAATTTGTGTATTTACACGCACCACAGGGGGTTCTGATGCAGCCCATTAGAAGGCAAGGTTTGGAAATCAAGGCTCCAGTGGAGAACTAACTGTGTCCTACAACAGCAGAAATGATATATTGATACTCATGTATTTATTAATGAATATCACTTCCTGTTTCATTATAGCCATTTAGAGACACATTCAACTGGCACAAGAATCATTTTCAAACTTTATTTGAAAATGATTTCAAACTTAAAGTTGCAAAAATAAAAATAATACAAAGAGCACACTTATACCCCTTACTACACATATTATAACCCATTTGCTTTATTATTTGTGCATTCTCTTTCTATACACACACACACACACACACACACACACACACGTGCACACTTGCATATTACACACACTCTCTTTTTGCTGAACTATCTGAGTATAAGTTACAAACATCATGGCCTTTATTCCTACATTCTTCACTGCGTATTTCCTAAGAATGGGGACATTTTCTTACATAAGCATCATGCAGTTATCAACCTCAGTAATTTTAACAGTGATAAAATGTTTTATCTAATCTGCCATTCGTGTTCCAATTTTGTCCGTTGACGCAATAATGTCCTTGGAGCCTTTTCCTCTGTGTACAGGACCCCTCTAGGGTTGGGTGTTGCATTTAATTGCCCTCTCTCTTTAGCCTCCCTGTTTCATCTTCTATGGGCTTTCTCTATGTTTCAGGACATCCACATTTTGAAGACTACAGTCGCCCTGCTCCCCTACTTGTTTTAATGAACGTTTCTCATTTGGGGATTTCCTTATGTTTCCTTGTGATTAGATTCAGATAATTTATTCCATGCTGAAATACTGTATAGGGGATGTGTCCTTCTCAGGGTATCATATCTAGGGACACTCAACAGCCATCTGGCCCCACTGGTGAGATTTATATTGTCACCTGGTTAAAGTAGCTTTTGATATCTCCACTATTTAATTACTATTTTTTTCTCCCTTGCCACTAATCGGCAGTCAGTGAGATGGCACTTTAAAACCCCACAATATTCTGTTCCTCATAAAAAATGAGGATTTAGCATCCATCGATGACTCTTGCTTGGTCCAGTTTTACTATGATAATTAAAAGATCCTGCTTTCCCATCTCCTATTCTCCCTCTGCAATTACCAGTCATTCCACTGTAAGGTCTATCTCTTGTCCCTCATTTACTTATCTATTTATTACCAATGTCTATAATGGACTCCTATTTGTCAGTAGTTCATTACACAAATATACCTACACAGGCTACGTAGTTCACTTTGGTGTTTACCTAGAATAATAAAAGAACCTATAAGTCAACAGAAGAAGGACAAGGAAGAGAAGGGGTGGGGAGGAGAAGAAGAAAGGGAGGAAGGAAGAAAAGAAGGAAGGAAGGAAGAAAGGGAAGGAAGAAACCCATCTCTACTCAGTGACTTCTCTCTGCAAATTGGGAAGAATCCTTTACGCCTATATAATCTGTTGTCAGTGAGGGACTGACTCCTGCAACTCCTCATGGACGATATTTTTAAAACTGCGGCTCCAAGTTCCTTAGGGGAACAAGTGGCCTTCAATGATGGATGCTGGGTGACATGTGCAAAGGCTGCCTAAATAGCCCCCCTTCAGAGCCATGTGAGTTGGGAGTAAGCATTTTTTTGTGGCTGCCTTTATGATCACTTTAAATCCACTTTTAAAAAATTTTACTTCTGTTAGGTTTCTGATGAGGTATCCAGAAAGTGTAGGGTTAGTGACTAGAACATTTTGGACAAAAAAAAAAAAAAGTTCCCGCCTCCAAGTGCTTGTAGCCCAGTTACAAGTGAATAGACTAAAGAGGCAGTGGGTAATGGAGAAAGTAGAAAATAATCCTTTATTTTATTTCAGAAAAAACAGATATAAATTAGGAAATGAGTTTGGACAATGTACAATTGACTTGTACCATTTCTCCCTCCCTGCCATTTTGAAGTATATATTTATTTATAAAAAAGGCATATATTTCAGGTGTCCCACATGATGATTTGATCTACAAACACATTGTGAAATGGTTACTGCAGTGCATTTCTATATCAACCCTTGCAGTGATGGGAGAACAAAGGGTTTTTCTTTTCATTTGTACCAGCTTTCCAATGGCTTTTCAAGAGACCCCTCGCCTCTTGGCAGCAACTGGTTGAGCAGAGGTTGACTGGTTTCGTCTTCTCCTCAACGATCTGAGATCTGAGCGTTGCTACTACTGCTTGTAGCAATTAGGATGTGTTGTGTGTGAGGGCTGGAGTGTTGACAGAACCAATTAAAAGATCAATTAGTGCAGAGCAAGTGCTTAGAGAAGTAGCTTTCTGTGACATGAAGCAGGTTTTCCATCAGTGCGCGGAGGTGCAAGCACACCCAACATTCAGGAATATGGGTTCTTGCTCTTAACTCTTTCTCTTTTAAACTTTCAATGGAGGCTATTAGTCAATGGGCTCATAGGACAAAATGGCTTTTCTTGCAGTGGTATTTTCATTTGTAGTAATAAGATGAATTACTAGTAATTCATAGAATTTATAGTAATTAAATGATCATAGTTAAGTAAAAATTGAGACATAGTACTGAATGGATGCAAAAATTTTATTTTAGTTTTGGCTTTGATGTAGTTCATTCAAAAGGTTATTTCCCTATATTATTCATTCATATATGGTTTGGATTTCTTCTTATTGTTTTTATAACTCAAAAAAACCCCAGTTTGTTTTTAGTTATTTTTTCTTCCTATTTTGATATTTCAGTGTATGTGTACCGTAAACTATATGCAAAGCTATGGTTGTAATGGATCTTGTGGCATAGTTCTTACAGGCTATGAGATGGAGTGGAGATGGAATACATTGAATGTCCAAATTTCTAAGGTAGAAAACTCCAGTAGGTGAAAAATAAAAAATGACTCCTGGAGAATTTCTCAGGTGGTAAAGCCTTACATACTGTATTCAGCAAGTATTTATACAATTAGTGGACTGCAGAAGGTAGTATGATTGAAATCCAGGACACATATCTAGCCCTTTGGTGGTTTATACTTTAGTTGTAGAAGCGAGGATTAGTTACATTAGCTATGAATGTGAGTGAACAGGAAGAGAATCTTCTAATCCTTCACTCCCTTCTCTGCTCCCTACAACCCTGCGAGGTCCCCAGAGGGGAACTCCCAGGGTGTGTTATGTTCCAGAGCTTTGGGGGTCAGTCTCTCTAAGGAAGTTCTATCCTTGGTGAATTAAGCTGTACTAGAGGTGACCCAGGAGGGCTTCTTTTGTCTGGACAGAGGCAGGCCACGGGGTTGCCCTTAGGTAGCCTCTTACTGGGGTCCTGCCCCATTCCCTACTTGGCTTTTTCTTACTCTGGAGACCCCTACCAAATGGAAGGAATCTCAGACCTTCCTCACTCCCCAGACACATGGATTCCCCAAGGGAGACAGTTCAGAAGGGAATCCAGTAGAGGAACTTTTAGGGAGAGTGCTCCAGGGTGATGTCCTAGTGTTTACTCTCCTTGCCCTCCCAAATACCTGCCTAGCCACCAGGGCCCAATAGCATTTTTGGTGAGGGACGATTCTGGTGTTCCTTCTTGTGGACATGAAGGCAGAAGAGCTACAAGCATCTCCTGGGGGTTGGAGTGTCTAGCAAACCAAAGATTTACACAAAACGGTCATGATGTAAGGTGGTGTTTGATGGAACATTAAAATGGAGGCGGCTTTGTAGCATGTTCCCCAAAGTTATGGACAACAGAATTCAGTCCAACTAATTTAAACTACATAAGCTACATGGTACTGGGTCATTTGTGGAAATACTAAGAGGCTCATAAAAGCATATTTGCATGCTATGCAGCCAAGAGAAACCCACCCACGCTTGGGGACTGTTCTAACAGAACCTCATTGCTGCTGCTGCTACTGCCACAGCTGATCAAAGGTAGTGTCCCCACCTGCAGTGCTCCTGGGTGCTCACTTCCAAATCTCCCTGGTGCATCTGCTTAGAAGGATATAGCTTATGAACAGAAAGAACCCAAGCAGCTAGTGAGTCTGGGAAATGTAGTTTTTAGCTTTGCAGATGAAATCAACCTGGAAGGGATGGGGGTGGGTGTTGAGTGAGCCCATCTGTATCTGCAAAAGTGTTCTAGGACTTGGTTGAAGGTGGGAATAAATGGGGGCTAAAGTCTTTAGGGGAGAACTTGTGAGGAAGTGGACCTCAAGTTGAACAACAAGGGTTCAGAGGAGGGTGCTAACCAGGGAGATTAGTCCAGGCAAAAGGAAAGCAAAGGATGGATGTGACCTTCTCTATAAGGGGCGCTCTAAAGACTGCGGCGGCAGGCATGGATGGAGAGTTCATGTTTGAGAGTCACGGGTGAGGCCAGACCGACAAGATGAGGCAAGATTTTGCAAAGGTGTGAATAAGGAGATTTGGGACTTCATCCTGTGTGTGGTTAGGAGTGACAGAGGTTTATAAGAGCAGGGACGTAATGAGATCGATGTGTCAGAAGGAGTTGTGTGGTTCTAGTGTAAGATTGCTTGAATGGAGACAGCCTTGAGGCAGGGAAACTAGCTAGAAGTCAAATAATCTGGGTGGCAGGTGATGACAGCTTAGCGTAGGGTGGCAGCAGTGAGAACACACACACATACACAAAGAATGGATATCAGGGTCTTTTCAAAAGAAACAGTGGAGTGGGTAGGAGACCCAAGCTCCAGTGCCAGCATTTGCCACTTACTAATTGTGTGAGCTTGACGAGTCTCTTGGAGTCACTGAGTGGACTTTTGCATCTGTAAAATAAAAATATTACTCTGTCACCAGCCCACTGCACCAGATAGCTAGGAAGCTCTAACAATGAAGGTTTACAAGAGCACTTTGTAACCCAGGAGGCATCATAGAACATGAGCTATTGTTGATTTGGGGGCTGATACAGAGAGAAGAAAGGAAAGTGTTGGCTTTCTCCCAAGAGCAGCAGGAGAACAGGTGAGATCTGGGTGGAAAAGGGGACCTTCGGAGGTTGGATGGAGGTGCGCACAGTCTGGATTGGAACATGGTTATGGCACACAAGTGAAGACACACAGGGAGGTACAGAATCGGAACTCAAGCTCTCGTGAAGTCCAGGTATGCTCTTGTACCAGAAAAATGTAAGAAAGGTGGAGCTAGTTAATTTTCTATGTAGTTCATTTTTTTTTGTATTAAGGGTCCTATTCATTTAAATTCTGCATTAGCTACAAGCCAAGAACATTTAGGCTATTTATAGACTAAAATACATTACATGAACAGTTAATTAGCAGCAGAAGACTGACCATGTTTGCCTGAGACTGATGGGTCCCCACATTCGGTGCTAAAGCTGAGAAAGTTCCGGGGAGGCCAGGATGAGATAGGTCACCCGAACAGACTGAGAAGAAACAGGAGGAACTGAGTTGGTGACTCTTAGATAGTCACATGGTTACTGAAAGGGACTCAGGTGGCTCATGTTAGAGTAGGAAGTACAGCTAGAACATAGTCTACTTTAGTAAAAGACACTCTGGAGAGTTATAGGGTCTTTTTGTGTCCAGGAAAGATCCAGAAAACTCTAGGGAAGAAAGAAAGCTGGCATCCTCAAAACTCCAAACATGGCGGGGTTTGTCCTATCAAGGTAGGAGGATGCCTGTGAAAACAATGTAGAGACGGTTCAAGTGATGCCGACTAATAAGGGTACGTATGTCCTCATCACTTAAGGAGTTGCAACTGTTTGTAAAGTTACCCTGAGGAGATATTTTTTCCTCTCTGCCTGATGCGAGTTTATATTCACCTGGTTCAAGATAGAGCCATCTTTTTGGTGTTTAACAAAGACCTGGAGATAAAAAGACAGAGATTGGCCTGGAGTGAGACTGGCTCAGGGAGCTTCCATCTTACTTCTCTTGGGGGAAGCAATGCTGTCTGAAGTCACCAGGAGATGATGGTGGCCTCACCAAGTGAGAGCAGAGTTTCATCAAAGGAGCAGCTCCAAGAAGTGCAGTCACCCTTGTGTCTTGAATCATCTGGGCAAAGCTGCTCGGAGAGGTTAGACCTTCCGCCACTGCAGCCTTTCTTACCTGGCCCTAAGCTTTCATGGATGATGCAGAACTGAAGGGACTCTAAGGACCGAGGGAGGTGAGAGTCACAAGGAAACCATCAACGGCAACTGGTTATTATTTATTTATTTATTTTAATTAGACATACCTTAAAACTTGTTACCTGATTCTTATGGGTTGAACTGTGTCCTCCTAAAATTAAATGTAACCCCCAGGGCCCCAGAACGTGACCCTATTTGGAAAATAGGGCCATTGCAGATGTCATTAGCTGTATGAGGTCATTAGAGTGGGTCCATAATCTAATATCACTGGTGTTCTTATAGAAAGGAGTCATTTGGACACAGACCTGCAAAAAGGGAGGACACCATATGAAGCTGAAAACAGAAATTGGGGTGATGTTTCCACAAGTGAAGAATCACCGAAGATTGTCCAAACCACCAGACACTCGGGGAGAGGCGTAGAACGGATTCTCTCTCACAGCCTCAGAAGGAACCAACCCTGCCCTCACCTTGGTCTAGGACTTCTAGCCTCTGGAATGTGAGACAATACATTTTTCTTGTTAAAACCACTCAGTTTGTGGTACTTTGTTATTGCAGCCCCAGGAAACTCATACACTGATAAAATTTTATTTGTCTATTCTTTCATTGAAAACTATAGAATGCCACTTTACTACTATTTATATACCTTTAGGTTAAGTATGATAAGCAGTGGTTTGAGAGACTACTTTGAACAAACCGAAAACCACCCTACAAAGTAGGAGAAATCAGAACTGTTTTTTATTCACTTACATTGTCATATTTTTCAAAAATCATGATTGACAGCCGCTCATTTGTTTAGAGTAGGATTTCCCACCCTCTTGCACTCCTCATTTATGAAATGAAATATTAGTTGAAGGCCTCTGAAGGTTGCCAGTAAAACTGCTAAAAGATCCTTTTGATCTCTAAGCAGCACTGAGGACAGATATGACTTCTTTCCTTCTGGAAAACGCTTTGTTCTTTTGACTCCACTTAAGGAGGCAATAGGAAAGCGTATAATGCATCGGGCTTTCCTTCTTTGTAGAACAAAGTTAATCCAGGTCCTTATCATATGAAACAGCACAGGGGGCTAATCTTTTTGAAGACATAAATAATTCTCCATAATACATTTGGAAATACTTTGATCTTCCTGGATACGTCTCCATAGCAAAATGGTACAGCAGACTTTATTTTAGTTGTTTAGAGGTTAGCTAAATAAAGTTAGGGCAGTGATATTAGCCCTTTAAATAGCGTCTTAAATGTAAGCTACCAAAAGGATAAAGATAATTTTACTAGATCCTGAAAAATTCTAAATTACATGCCCCCTCCCGTTCCAGTGCTAAAAGGAAACTGGTGGCTTTCCTTTTCATGTATTTACTTTTCTCCTTTTCTTTTTTTTAACCCTGTTGGTGGACTTTAAAAGATTCTTTAAAGCCCCAAACTTCTTGACAATTTTAATATTCAGGCGAAAGTTTCCTTCTTGTAGCATTCCTGCCATTCTGCTTTCAATGGTTCTAATCGTCCCTCTGGCCCACGTCTCCTATGAATTCGATTGATTCACGGCTTGGTGGGAAAGGACCCTGGAGAGGAAGGCAACATTGTAGAAGGTCACATATTTATCCCATGATAAAGATCTCAGGTGAGGAGCTGCTGAAGAATTTGAATCAATGGAATGGTAGGATCAGACCTGTATCTTGGAAAACCCACTCTGGAAGCAGGTTAGGGAATGGGTCACTGGCCCTGGGGTGGGCGGCTGAGACTAGAATCTGGGAGACTTGGCCGAGAGGCCCCTGAAATGGTAAGGAAGGCATGGTAGCACTGTGGGTGGGGTGGGTACGTAGGAGGTACATAGATCTAATAAGATTTTGTCAACTGTCTAGTGTGACACGTTAGTCACATCACTGCTAAAACACAGGTCATATTGATTTCTTGACCCATCCTTTCGTGGGAAGATAAAATGTAGTAGTTTGTGTTGTTTCATAAGCGATACAAAAAAGTTAAGAGTCATTGTTTAGCCCTAGATGTTTCCATCCCAGCTGTTAGTCTCTTTCTAAGGAATTCAAGGAATTCCAGGTTGAGAAGCTCTGTTGATGTGAACCCTTGCACATTCACAGAATTCCCTGGGCTACTCCAAGTGGTTACCTACATGACTATCTTCCCTTGCTCTGTCTGTCCTCCCAACAACTGGGGTGACACACTTTTCTGATTTGCTCAGGGCACAGACAGAGACTGGGGATGAACATAGCCTGTGTCGAGGTGGGGCCGGCAAGCTTTGTTCCCTGTGTGGTGAACACTTGTCCCTTTTAGACAAGTTGAAGGCAGTAGATTGTTGTCTCTCAGAATTGTGCCTCCTGCTGTGGGATTGGTGGGAGCCCTGTCGTTTTCCACGGGGAATGCCCAGCCTTGGCTGGAGGCCTGAGAAAGAACCACACAGGATTGCTCCCAGTTTGCTGAAGTGACACCTTCTCCAAGTCCAGGGGCAGGTAAAGCCTTGCTTCCAGGTGTGATCAAATCTATTTCACACAGAAGACCAATAGGTGGCAGAGCAATCTTTCCTACACACCAGAGTGAGAATGTATAGAAGACTCACCATTCTCAGAGCTCCATCTCTCAACTTTAATAATTAGATGCCCGAACAATTCAATAACTAGGCAATTTTAGAATTTTTACACGTTTTATATGTTTATGTATATATTAATGATGAATGTTGTGTAAAAGATTTCCAATTAATTAAAATTTCAAGACCTAGAACAATTAGTGAAAATATTTACAGGCACAATTTATTTACTTGAATCTTATTGTGGGTAGGAAATTGTTTCTCATTTTATGGGCTATTTCCTTTTTAGTGTGTAGAAACAAAGGTAAAAACAATTCTAATTTCAGGCCACTTGAAACTATTATTCTTTGTTGATTAGAAAACATAATTCATAGCGCTTATTTCTGTTATTTTAAAGAGTCAAGCTCCTGAAAACAGATGCACAGATATATAAGAATCTTGAAATCTGAGAGATGAGAAGATCTATCTTTTTGAAAAATTAAAAGTTTAGCTCTTGAAGTGGAAGTTAGGATACTAGCTTAGAAATCTTCCCCAGAATTATTCTAACTATATGCATTTTGCTAATAGTTTTTGTTTTGCTTTCCTGCATTAAAAAAGTCAATATTTAGAACTAACTTAGGAACACCAAAATGGGAACCTTGTAGAAACAGCCACAGATGTCCCAGTGGCTGTTGCATTTCGGGAATTATTGTGTCTCTAATATAAAGCGGTCTCCGGGTTTCTGTCTGCCTTGGGCACACACCTGTGGGGTTTCCTCCACATCTCATCTCTGCCTTTCCTTCCTTATCCTCAAGTTAGGGCCTAGACAAGGGTGAAGTGAGTGCGGCACTGGCCTTGGTACCTCTTTTAAGGGGGCACAGAAAACCCCAATCATCAAGATAAATAATATTTCAGTGCAATATTTTCAAAAATCAAAATGCAGAAAAAGCCATGATGAACAAAATATTCAAAATCTGAATAATGACAGGATTCTTAACAGTGCTATGCTGAGCCCTCTTGGAGCCTGAAGCCAAAGGAAAAATCAGGAATCCGATCCTGTCTTTATTTAAAAGGTTGGTAATTGTTCAGCATGTTTTTTGACCTGGATTTTGACTTCTTCAAGTATTGCATTAAAATACTATTTATCATACTCTTACTTTTTTTTTTTTTTTTGGTGCCTCCTGACATTTTGTGCCCCAGGCTTGAGCCTCGCTCTCCTCACCCTAATCCTGAGGTTGCTTGTCCTGGCACTTCACTTACTCCCGCAGTTCTCTCTCTGCTGCCTGAGCAGCGTGTTTATAAAGCGTCTAGCAGCCCTTCTCATGAAAAGCATCGCGGCCCCTCCATGGCTGTTTGTGACCCAAAAGAAAACCAGCATTGACCACTAAAGTAAGAGTAAGGTTGTACAGCAAACTGCTGATGTTTTTCATGAAGGCTTCCATTTTTAAATATGTGTCTTATATTCTTGAACCGTTTCTTTTGTTTCTTCGCTTTTCCTTTTCCCTGCTTTGTCTGTGTCCCCCCCACACTGTTAGTCGGTGTGTTGGGTAACCCCGCTCTGTTTCACTGGCATGTTCAGCTATTTCTGAAAGTGTCTTTTTTTCAGAAGTCTTTTGAGCCCAAACCATGTCATTCCTTCTTCAACCAGATCTCTAATTGAAGACATTGCTGTGAATTGGAACTTTAATTTTAACTCATTTGCATATCTGAATAACAGTCTAATTGAATGGAAACCTCCACTTGGATTACTCTGAATGACTGACCACTGGCACTGGGGACAATCTGGCTTGCTAGTGACACTTTTTGTCACAAGGTGCAGCCTTTCTTCTAAGAGTTTCATCCTCTCTATTTTCTACTCCTGATACCTGTAGAAACAAAGTCTTCATCTCATGTGAAGCCAACCGAGTCACTCTCAGCTCTACCCCACCCTTTTTCAAGCAGCTCTTCTGTCTGGTCTCAGATGACTATGAACCATTTCAACACTTTCCTATGGGATTTGCTTTGAAGCTTGGCACAGGAGACATTTTTCTATGAATGGAGATAAGCATCTTTTAAGGAGCAAAATGAAATTATTCATTCTAGTCGACTCCCTCTTATGCTCTACCCACCCATCAAAAGTATGGCAACCTCAACCCCAGGATGGCTGAAACTTGGGAGCAGGCCAGACATCAGTGAAAACGCCAGGGGGTCTGACACAAGTATTGTCACAAAGCTCCTGCCCAACAAAAGGAGGACAGGTTCTCCCTCTCAGAGAAACAAATACTTGACTTCATAGTCTCGCTTTAGATCGTAAACAGAGTGAGGAAGGGGAAGATTAGGCATGCATACAGGTTGGCAAAGTGCAAGTTTGAGGTCCAGTGTCCTTAGAAAGACTTGACAGAATAAGGAGACAAATAAACACCAGTTTGAAACAGCACGGTCCTTTGGGAACATCTCGTGAATGGGCAATTTCAGCCACACTTGGGCCAGTGGTATCTTTATGTACTTGTTTACTGGACCACAAAACAATAAATGATATTTAGGATGTACATTGTAAAAAACAGACAGGCTTTAGAAAGCTTTAAGTTAGAACACTTCAAAGAAAAAAGAGACCCGAATCAGATTTTCGTTCTTACACTTTAAAATTTTACATTAAAGGACTGTAAAAAAAAAAAAGATTTCTGCTTAGAAAACAAGGCTTTAGCTTTTCAAATAGTATCTTATCTATTATAACTCTTTCTCTGAAAATTCCAGATATGGGAAATGTCATTCTTAATATGTCAATTCCCAAGTCGTTTGTTATTTTTGAAAGACATAACAGAATGTTTTTACTTCTATGACTACTTAGTATGAATGTACAGTTTACATTTTTTGGTGATATTTTCCCCATCATTCAACAATTTCGGGCAATCAGGGCAAAACAAAATTGAATATTTAGTAATTTAGTTATACTTTTTCATGCAAACATGTTGAAACTCATGTTAAAAAATAAGTTGGATGACTTGCTTCTTAAGGATATAAATGTATATCCTGTCTTTTCTTGAATACACAAGAAAACTGGGTTAAGCCATTTTTTTTCTTCAAAATTATTTTTGGCAACTCTTGGGGAAAATCTGTTAGCTTGTCAAGATAAATTTTACAGGCAGTATCCCAGGTTATGGAAACGATTGCAAAATATCTGAGAGATAAAGGACCTTTGCAGAACTTGGGTTACAAATGTGTTTATATATTTTATATATATTTTGGTACTGCAAGTACTCAAAATATTTGGATGTTGTTTAAGCCAGAGACAGCTTTCATTATTTTATTTTATTATGAAAGTAATAGATACTGTAGTGAAAGAGGATTTAAAGTTTTAAGGGGGCACCTGGCAAGAATGAATACTCTCAAATTTTTTTGCGAAGCCATGCTTTGCTCTTTCCAGAACAGTTTCTATGGACAACTGTCTCACATGTTGTTTTTGTTCCCGAGTTTATCACTGAGCACAAGACCTCACACCAACCAAATGAGTCTGGCACATGATTTTGAATTTGTTGGCCATAAGGGCTTTCATCTTTTGCTTAATCTGAGGATGTATATGGATGTGTATGCTTTTTTTTTCACATTTCTGGGGGTTGTCAAAGTGCATGCACCTATGGTTACTCCTTCTGACACACAAATGCTTGCTTTCCCTCTACCCCCGACACAGGGTACGGTTTCCAGACTCCTGGAAAGAAAGGCCATATAAGAAGCTATGGCCCATCTGCTATGAAGTTCATTTTCATAGGATTATAAGAGAGAATTGGTATGTCCTAAATGGAAAGAAAGCATGAGCCTGGGAGTCAGATGGGACTGAACCCAAACCCCATAATTCACTCCCTGGCTGTGTGACCACAGACAAGTTATCTCCCACTCTGAGCACTTTTCTTCACCCCTCTTTAGAGAAGCTGCTGTGAGAAGTAAATGAGATGCTGTGTGCAGAGTGCTGAACATGGCCTCAGTCAGCGGGGATGGTCGATAGCAGATGCTGGTTTTGTAGCATGCCATTATTATCATCATTATTATTACTCTTATTACTACATTGCAGGGGTCCACAGATGGGCAAAGCATAGGATGGGGGAAGAAAGCGAGAGGCAAAGCAGTATGGGAGAAGAGGGTTATGTGGGTGAGAGATTATGGAGCTAAGCAAGAACCACTAGGTTGAGGGGGTCAGGAGTCTGCCTGGAGTACACCCCAAAAGGAAAAAGGGCGCCCTCCCAGAGCCAGTTCAGTCCTTAGCCTTATCAGACACCAGGCCTGTGTTGAGATAACCCTGTTGGCAGGAGTAGGCGGTATAAAGAGGCTGTGTTTCTCCATGCTCTGCCACGCCCAGGGGAACCAAGTCGTAAAGTTGGATTCTTGAAAATCCTGTCTGTCTAAAAAGGCGCAATTGGTGAAGATCCTCACTGCTCAGCCCTGAGCACCCCGGCCCTCCCTAGCCCCAGGTTAGCTCTAGTCCCAGGGCCACCCTCCTCTGGTTTCCCAGCAGCTTTCTTGGCTGGGTCAGACCCAGGTTATTGGCTTCAGACAAAAGCTTTCTCACCTGCGTGTGGCTGTCCCCTCTCCAGTGCTTGCTTTGGCTGGTGTTCTTGTCGCCTATCTAAGTCCTTCCCTCCACCTACCATGGTGGTCTGTTTGACCTGTTTGGGTCTGCTCAGAGCAGCCATGGGGCGTAGGTAAAATGCCAGAAGGTTCTCCGGCTTGCCTTAGGAGGGCTCCTCTTCTGACCTGACCCACTCAGCTTTTCAGTGTATGTAATTCTCTTCCCTTCCCATGTTTCAAAGCTTAAGTTGATTAATAGAATTCAGGCTGTTTTTCACCCTTACTGATTTATATTGATTTCTCTAATCCCCTCATCTCCTTGTCATCAAGGCTCAATATTTATTTAATAGAGAATTTATTTTTGAGTATTATAAAATATGTTTTTAAAAGAGGGAATATATTTTCAAATAGAAGTATATTTTGAATTAATTATAATTAATATTGACTAGGGCTGGGGTTAATGATCTGAAAAGAATATCCTTGGCCATAACCAAAGAAATAGAGTGATCCAATATTCTTTTTACTTTATTTATCTTATATTCTCTTTTTAAAAATTGTAATAAAATATACATAATATTTATCATTTTAACCATGTGTAAGTGTACAACTCAGTGGCATAAATACATTCACAGTGTTGTGTAACCATCACCATTATCTATACCAAAAACTTTTTAATCATACCCAAGAAAAACTTTGCCCTTTATACAAATACTGTCCCCTCCTCAGCCCCTTTCTTACCCTTGGTCACCTCTAGCTCTTTATCTTTTTAACCACCAAGAACTGAACTCAGCTAGCTAACCATATATATTAGTCTTCTATTGCCACATAACAAATTGCCACAAACTGAGTGACAGAACACAAATTTATTATCTCACAGTTTCTGTGGTGGTGTTGGGTTCTGTGCTCAAGGTTTCTCAGGCTGCAGTGAAGATGTTGGATGTTCTGGGGTCCTCATCTGCAGCTCAGAGCCATCTTCTAGGCTCGCTGTTGGTGGAACTCACGCCTGTGGTTGTATAACTGAGGTCCTTATTCCTTTGCTACATGATGGCTTTGGACCGCTCCCAGCTGCTGGAGGCTGCCTGCTGTTCCTTGCCATGAGGCCCAATCAGTGACTCACAGCATGGTAGTTGCGCCTTCTTCCATGCCAGGAGGAGACTATCTCTGACTCCTTTAGGGACCAGCCAGAGAAACTCTGTCTTTTAAAGGCCTCACCTGATGAGGCCAGGCCCACCCCCCTTTCATCATGTAATAGAGCATAATCCCAGGACTGATACCTCATCATAGTCACAGGTTCTGCCCCCAGTCAGAGGAAGAGAGAACGCAGGACACTGTACACCAAGGCAGGGCATCTTGGGAACTACCTTAGAATTCTGCCACCGTACCTTAATGAGGCTAAGAGCCCTCAGCCCAAATGGTCTACAGTAGTTCATTTTGTGCCTAATTTTACCAACCTATGTCTGATGTCCTGTTTTTTAAGACTGTGCAGGTTGGATTCTGGGGCAGAGAATGTAAACCCCTGCCTCTAATTTACATGAACTTGATCAAGTCCTTTCACTTTCTGGAACACTTAATTTATGTTGGCACATAAGGGACCTCAGTTAAAGGCCTGTGATCCTGTGATGTGATGGACCATTACATATTCACTCAACGAATGTTCACTAAGCATCTACCGTTTCTTTAAACAACATAAATTTGTTGTCTGGAGGCTGTAGTCCAAGATCAAGGCCCTGGGCTAGGTCCAGGGGTCCGTGACGGCTGCCAGTCCTGGATGTGCCTTCAAAAGGTCCTTTTAGTAAATTTATATATATAAAATTCATTGAATGGCTATTGCATCCTGCACATTGTTTCAGGCACTGAGGACATCAGCGATCAAAGCAGCCCATACTCCTGCCTTCATGCAGCTGACATGACGATCAAGGGAAACAGAAAGTAAGCATCACAGATATACGAAGTGTACAGCATATCAGAGTATGAGAAATACTATGGATGAGACATGTTCTGGGTACAGCTGTGTAGCAGTGCTGGGTGGTGATTGAGAAGTATGATGTTCAAGCGTTGTCTTGAGTAATCCATAAATAAAGTCTTAGGAATACCAGCCAGGTGATAGTCTGAAGCCAGCTCTTGAAAATAATCATTAGCAGAGAGGGGCCTTTATAAAACATCCAGCTACATGGGATGATGTGTAGCTACTGCTGAAAGGGAATGTCACCTCCGTGGCCCCACCTGTGAGGAATGAACAATTTCAGTCTCGTGCACAGCCGCAGGAATAACAGAATGAAGCCAGCATGCCGTGAGATGTTCCTATCCTAGACATGGGGAGAGCCAGCCCTTCACAAACCTTCAATGGATGTGGAGGGTATTTTGGGACCTCTCCCTCGCACTGGGGCCTCCTTAGCTTTGGCAATGTCCCTGGGAGAGCAATAGAGCCAGGCCACTGGAGAGCCAGAGGGACTTGGAGATGACTTCCTTTAAGCCATTTATATACTAGCTTATATACAAGGTTAGGAAACTGTAGTTCTAGGAAATAGTTGACTTCCCAAGGTCACCCAGAAAGCAGCTAAGCTGAAACTAAGCCCAGACCTCCTGACTCCTCTACAGACTCATCTACAGATGCTCTTCCCACTGTTCCTTTCCAACATGGCCTCCGGGACCTCCCTCTCCGGCTCCTGTGCACGCCCACCAACGCCCTGATGGGATATCCCTCCTGACTGTCTCTAGCCTGTAAATGCATGAGGAGAGGGACTGTATCTTACTTGATGCTGGATTCACTGGCTAGGCTGCAGTAACAAAATGCCACAAACTAGGTGACTTTAAACAACAGAAATCTATTCTATGGAGGCTAGAAGTCCAAGATCAAGGTGTTGGCAGGGTTGGTTCCTCCCGAGGCTGTAAGGGAGGATCAGCTCTATGCCTCTCACCTAGCGTCTGGTGGTTTGCTGGCCATCTTTGGCATTCCTTAGTCCAATCTCTGCCTTTATCTTCACATGGTATTCTATCTATGTGTGTGTCTGTGTCCAAATTTCCTTTTTATAAGGGCTTCCATCATATTGGGTTAGGGCCCACCCTAAGTCCTCGTTGTAATTGCAGTGGCCCTATTTCCAAATAAGGTCACCTTGTGAGGTCCTAGGGTTTAGTACTTCAACACATGAATTTTGGGAAGCAAAATTCAACCTATAACAAATGTTATAGCCCCAACACCCACCATAGAAGAGGTTCTTAGTAAAAGTATGATAAATAAACGAGGTGCCTTGTCTCCCTGGTTTCTGCATTGCCATGATCTGCCCCCTTGACAACTTACCTTCGCCATGTCTTAGCACCTCTTGGGCCACTGTCTGTATCAGCTATGGGATCTAGTCTAAGGATATGTCTGTCCCTAAAGAAGATGCTGATTGGTGGATAGTCCAACCATAGGAGGGAGAGCTTGAACTCAGGTGGATATGTTAGAAGTGGCTTCTGAGGTGACACAAAGTAAGGTTAAGACTTACCTGTGATTCCATCTTTTCCACAAATTCAAATTCTGGTGGTCAATTCCTGGATTGTCTTGGCCAGATTCTTCCATACATGTTAAATTTCACCATAAATATTTTATAGCTGCAGAAACAGGAGACCCTAGGATGTATGTTTCAAGGCTCAGCAGTAATCTTACTTCTGTCTTGCAGCCTTCCAGGATCTTTCAGCCAGTCTCGATGCCTCTCTCCTCTGAATCCCTGTAGGGCCTACCATCTCCATCATGCACAACTATCTTATCCCAGAATTCATTGTGTCCTAACTGTTGGCCAAGAGATTGAATATAGGAATAAGTGATTGGGATGGTCCAGAGTTGGTCTTATATGTTAGTAGAGTAAGTTTTCAAGTTCAAGGACACTGGGAAATTCCTCCTCTCTCTTAAATAACTCTTTCTCCTCTGATATCAGAAATTCTTTTTAGTGGAGGAAGATGATGTACTTCACAATTATCAAGGTAAGACTTTTACTTTAGTTCATACTAAGATGTGAATGACTGATATAACACCCTAGTCTAAGATTAAGTTTTGATAAAAAGAAGTATGAGAATACAAAGGTTGCTTAAAAGGGAGGAAAGAAGGGCTAACAGGGGAAAAGAACCAAAGCATGGGGAAGGGCATAGAAAGAGGGACAGGACCCCTTGGAGATCAATTTTACTTAATCTACAATTTTTTGTAACTATATATGGAGAACAAAAGAAAACATGAAAGCCTCTTGGCTCCTTGGTTCCCAAGAGAACCATTCTATTCTCCCATCTGTCGGGCACTATGTCTTTCCTTTTCAATATGAAGATTTTCTTTACAAAGAAATGAAAATGCCTAGACGTTTAAGAATATGCTGGAAGCTGATCAACTTTATCCTTGAATTTGATCTTATGCCACAACTGAGAGCATACTTACAGATATCTACCTAAAAAGGGCAAGTCGTAACCTTAGAATTGCAGTTTTGTGAAATAACCACAAAAAAGTCAGCTTATTGGAACCTCTCTAGGAGGCTGTGAAGTTTTGTGGTCCTTAGGAATCGGATGGGAATCTTCAGGACAGCTCTCTGATAGATGGAAGTCCTTTGTCTTATGTAATTTAAAACATGTCCCGTCAGGCCAGTAAACCTGAGAGCAGAAGCTCCGTCCATATCTGCGGGAGAGGGAAGTTCGTTACATCCGACCAACTGATAGTTAGGTCCTGATGAAAGATGTGCCTCAAATGAGGTCTAAGTATTTGTTCTAAAGCGTGCCAGAAAGAAGTTTGAAGGGAAATCTCAGTCAGAGACGAGCCAAAGATCTGTCTTGCATCTATAAGGCAGAACTTAAGCCCCGTTATTGGAACATACACACATTCATAGTATTAAGGGAAGAAAAAAAAAAAAGGTCCTCCGTGGCGACCGCCAGGAACAAGTGCCAGACTCCGCTCTACCCTGACGTATGTTCATTCACCGGCAGGGAGCCGAGACGGACTGTTCTCAGCCCCGGCCAGACTTAATGCTTCATTACCTTACCCGCCTCGACACAGGGTGGAATGTTGAGCGTTGAGCAGTAATAGCTGGCACTGGAAATCAACATAAATTACTGTAGGTTGAAATACTTGGATGTTTTTCCAGCGTATGTTCACAGTCTGTATTCTGAAAATAATTGGGGAGAGTACTTAACAAAGCGTGGATCTTTGCTCTTAAGTGAATGAAATCTAGTCAATATTTGCTTATTGTGAAGGTCAATTTCCATACAGTACACAAAATACAAGGAAAACAAAGCTGGGATTTAAAAAAATTTTTTATTGAGCTTATGCATTTTCCAGTAACTGAATTTTAAAACTGAAAAAGGAGCAAAAGGCCAATTTTATATGCATGTGTTAGGTACTGATTTTATGCTTAAGGTCCCTTGTATTGGGCGATAAGTAAAATCATCTTATGGATGCTTTTATACTTTGAATCTTATAATTATTATAAAATCATGTCATTTGGAAAATGCTACTAAGTACCATTATTTTTCAAGCCATTTTATTGAAATATGATTGACATGAAACAAAGCTATACATATATAATGTAGTACAGCTTGACAAATTTGGTGATAAGTATACACCCATGAAAACATCACTACATTGTACACCATAAACATATCCATCACCCGCAAACATTTTCTCCCATCATCATCTTTATTTATTATTGTTTTTTTCTTAAAGGAAACATTTAACATGAGATCCAAACTTTTAAGTATCAAATACAGTATTATTCACTATTGGTTCTATGCTGTACAGTAGATCTCAGGGACTTTATTAGTCTTATATAGCTGAAATTTTTTATACCCTTTGATTAATATAATCTGATATTTTCAGATTTAAAAGTGAGTCTTCCCATATTCCACAGTCTACTCTAGTCAGGAAGGAAAGAAGAAATCTTAATGGTGGTGAGCATGAAATGTGATAGATAGATGATGTATTACAGAATTGTACACTTGAAACCTATGTAACTTTACTAACCAATGTCATCCCAATAAATTTTTTTTTCCAATGGGAAAAAAAAGAAATCTTAATGGCGTATGGAAGGAATAGGAAGTTTGGAGCACATAACTTAAAGTTCAAAAGGTAATAAGCATTGATTGATCAAAGCTGAAGTTTTTGTCTACTTGTTGCATGATATTTTGCCATTTTCTGTCTGTTCACAGTATCTTTAGAAAGCATTGACAAATTTTGACAAAAACCACATGCCATTAAATAACTGAACCTATACTTTAACTTTGATCTACCTCCTTGACACCAAATAAAGTGTACCAAATGAGATTTTTCATTGAAATTCAATGAAATTTGATTTGAAGTTACAGAACTATGTGATTACACTGGATGGAAACCTGGCTTTCATAGACACTTCTCCACCAAGGAACTTGTTTCTGAGTGCAAAGTTGTCTATTTGATCGTTAAATGAGTGCTTTCTGTGGTTGTGAATGATTTTAAGATAATGTGTAAACTGCTAAAGTATATCTGTATATTTTTACTGTTTGTGGGTAACTCTGACATTGTGCAAGAAAACACTGGTTAAAAAGATTTTTTAAAAAATATTTTAAATTGGTGTAGTTTTCATTGTGCCAAATGGAAAGTCTTTATACTTATTTATACCTGAAAAGTTGACTGAATTTTGAATGTTAGAATTTAAAGAATCTTAAAGAGCGAGAACATTTTGGCCAATCCCTCAGTGCAGATAATGGATCGGAAGCCCACAGTTATCTGTTGTCTTGCTAGAGTCATATAACTAGTGATCTCTTGCTGGAACTCCACTTTCTACTACATCAAGGAGCCATCTTTACTGATGTCAATACAAGCTCAGATAACTACGATTGCCATTGTATTCCAGAATCCAGGATCTTTCTTAGAAGCAATGTCCTCCAATGTGTGTTCTCAGTTCCTCTCCTGGTCCATGATGGGAGGAGGGAAGACATATTTCCTGGACCTCACAGTCACAAACATTAGAACTTTGACAATAGCTCTGCTTGAGGAGATGTTATATTTGTGTTTAACTATAACACAAATATTTATATATATACTGTTTTTAATTTGTGATTGAAGTATATACTGTTTTTAATTTGTGGTTAAAAACAGTAATTTGTTTAGCATAAAACTTAAGAATACACCACAATTCTTATAGCCATGTTTTAATATTCCACTTATTGGAATTCTCCAGAATAGGAGTGGCTGAGGCCTCTCAACACTGAGGGGTCCTGTTAATGCATGTGACTCAGAGAACCCATGCGCTCCCTCTTTCGTTTAGAATTGTTGCAGGAAAGAACCTGTTTCTTCCAGCCAAAAAGTGTGACGAGATCCTGGCTCCGTCTCAACCTGTTTAAATTCCATAAATTTTTCAAGAACATTTTTCTGGATTTTCTGAGATAGGAGTCACCATGCTCTTTTCAACTTCCAGGACACTGAAATTGTGTGTTTTAGTTTTCTGCATTTGTGTCTTACCTTATTTGATAAATGGTAAGGTCCATGATGGCAGCACTAAGGACTCACCCATCTTTGCCAGGAGAGAGACCTGGTGCTGGTAAAAGGCCTGCCCTTTTTGGTGAATGATGAAGTGTCCAGTCTACTCCCAGATGTTGTGGACTGAATGTTTGTGTGCTCCCCAAATTCATATGTTGAAACCCTGATCCCCGATGGGATGGCATTCAGAGGTGGGGCCTTTGGGAGTAACTATGGCATGAGGGCGGGGCCCTCGTGAACAGGATTAGTGCTCTTGGAAGAAGAGTCCCCGGGGAGCTTGTTTTCTTTGCTCTCTGCCATGTGAAGATACAGTGAGAAAATGGCCACCTGTGAGGCTGGAAGCCGGCTCTCAGCAGACACCAGACCTGCCAGCACCTTGATCTTGGACTTCCCAGCCTCTAGAACTATGAGAAATAAATGCTAGTTTTCTAAGCCACCCAGTAAAGTTGTTGTCACAGCCCATACTGACTAAGACACCATAATAAGCATATGGAAAAGGGTAAGGAGAGGCTAGGGACTAGAAGCTGGGGCTCAGTATTATAGTCTAAGAGGTATAGGCTTTATTCCAAGGATAATGGGGGACCCATCAAGAAATACTGGCTAAGGAGGAATGTCATAAGTAGAATACGCCCCTGGAAACTTAATCTGATAGAATCGTATGTTGAAGATTGGAGAAAGGCCTTTGTAATACTTAAGGCAACTGGTAATATTGGTTTGATCTTGTTGGTAGGGGTAAAAACTGGTGTTATTATGAGAGTGGTATTGATTTGGAATTGGCCTGGAATTGATTGGCTCACAGAACTACATTAAAAATGACCTTATAGATCAGACTGTCCAGCCATGTCCTGTTCCTGAGTCTCCCTGGGATATAGGTGACAGGTGGCAAAGTAGGTTCTAATGCTCTGACAGCTGTCTTACCACCTACCAATGTGTTTGTCACTATTTTTGGACAATATTAATCTTTTTCCTTAGACCGCATCAACATCTTTCTCTCTTTCCCATCCATGGATCCTGATTCTGTCCTCTGGGATAGTGCTAAATAAACCCACATGACAGTTCTTCAGATATTTGAGGATAGCTGTCCTGTCCCGTCATGGTAAACCCTCCCTTGGCTAGCTCCTCATCCAGCCCTTCATCATGTGACATAGTTTCAAGGTGTTTTTCTTGTTTGTTTGTTTTTTTGTTTTTGTTTTTTCCTATCATGCTTATGTTCCCGTGAAGCACCTCCATTTTGTCTGTATTCCACATGAAGTGAGCAATGGGTACCACTGAGCCAGGGCCTAACCTGCAAACTCAAGAGAAAATGGGGGGAAAGAATTGTCACTCAACCATATCAATAGAAGGACCGAAAGGCACTGAGCCCAAGGACACTGCGGGAGGCAGCTTCTGAAATGACTGTCAGTGATCCTCCCCTCTTGGTACTAGTCCCCTTGTGCAATCCTCTCCCTGTGAGTGTGGACTGGACCTGGTGATGTGCTTCTAAGGAACAGAATATGGCAACAGGGATGGAGTGACAGTTCTGAGGTTAGGTTGTAACAGACTGGCTCATTGTGCTTGCTCTGTCACTCTCTGGTTTTTCTCACTTGCTCACACTGAAGAAGACAGCTGCCACAGTGTGATCTGCCCATGGGAGGGACCAATGGCCAAGAGCTGAGGGTGGTCTTTGTCCAATAGCCCAAAAGACACTGAAGCTCTGAGTCCAAGAGTCCAAGAGAAATTGAATCCTTCCAACAGTGATGTGAGTGAGTGGGTGAACTTAGAAGGTGACCTTTCCCTAGTTGAGCCTTGACCCACAGATGTGCAAAAAAAAAAATTGCTAGGTCCTTTGGTACAAAAGTACTAAAGTACAAAGTTTAAAGTACTAAGTTTTGGGGTAATTTATTGTGTGCATCAATAGGTAACTAATACAGACACTTCTTACTTCCACTAACTCAGCTGAACAGAGATGGAGATGAGGGCAGACTTACTAGTTTAGGGTGGTTTTCAGAGCAGAATGGTAGAGTGGCAAGGCCCCAGCTCTGTGGAGGTTTGTGGATTTCAGACAGCCACAGTAATACCACAGAGCCAAGGACGAGCAAGGAGAGAGCATTGCTGCAAGGAAGCAGGACCATGTAGTCCTGGTCGTTTGTGAGCTCACGTGAGACTCCCCAGAAACCTCCAGACTAAAAGGTGTGGATTGGAAGAAGTGATGTGGGTTCCAGTGATTTTGCCATTCCAACTGATTTGCAGTGCATTTGTGCTACTCTCACTGTCCCTTTATGTATTAAGACAAGGAAACTCCCTGAACGTTGGCTGTACATCTTTATCCCAACCTTCCCTGGGAGAAACAGAACAGGAATGCATTAAGCTAAGTAGAGAACAAAGCTTGAAAGGCTAATTAAGTTGGCTAATAATGACAGGTGAAAAACTTTTAGAAATAACAAACCGAAATTACATTTACTTTTATTCATTTATTTATTCCGTAACTATTTGGTAAACATTTATTCTATAAAGTGGTATTCTAGAAACTTAAGAGCAAATACAAAAATCACCACAATTCAAAGCATAATGAAATAGAATATATCCAGATGCAATGTATTGTTTTAGGTGCACTGCTCTATTAGCACATAATAAAGTTAAATTCTCATAAAGCTGTAAATATTTTTAGATGTCCTTTTGATATGTCAACCTCTCTCTTTACTCCTACCTCCATTTTATTGTAGAACTTATTTTTTTTCTATCTTGTTAGATTTTACCAAACAGTTATGTTTACTGAAGTATTTCTTAAGAAAATTGTAGTACCAATAAATATAGTAATTAAAATAATACTTATAACATTAACTTTTCTGACCATGACTATTTATCAAGCACTGTGCTGAGGCCTTTTCACAAGTTAGAGCTTCTAATCTATGAACACCTTGATCTGACATGTACTATTTTTTCCAGTTTAAGGCAAGGGAGTTTGAGATTAGAGAGACTTCATCTTGTTCAAAGGCACATGGTGCATTAGTGGTTGAGCCTTGCAGTCAGGTATGTGTTGCCTTAGCCTCATTGCCTGGCAGCCATGCTTCTAGCGTTCTGACAAGCCTTATGAAGTATTCTACAAATTATGAATAAAATGTTAAATAAGATTTCCAGGTATATCCATGATGAATATAACCCCTTAGGGTTTTGGAATAATATTCCACCAATAAAACAAAACAAAAAAATATGAGGCAACTATTGGCAGGTATTGAACGTTACAGATAATGAAATAAAGGTATACCTTGGTTTGCGAGCATAATTCGTTCCAGAAACAAACTACTCGTATTGCAAGACATCACTCATATACCATGTTAAAATGTATTAGAAATGTTTGCTCGTCTTGCAGAACACTCACAAACCAAGTTACTCACAATCCAAGGTTTTACTGTACTGTGCTCCTTGAAAGGTAAAAAAACACACAAAATGAGCCCATAATCACCCCAACTTTCTAAACTCTGACATCAAGGCATGGAGCCAAACACTGGGCAGAGGAAACAGAGTGGAGTCCAGGGCTGCTGGATACTGCTGCATTTTCTTGTCGGGATACTGAAGAGAAGGAAACCACACAGAGGAGGAGTCCCAGATGTCAGCATAGGGGTTACCTGGTGTCTTTGGTTGACTACTAAGCTGTGTATGCTCAAGACAAGCTTCCGTGAAGCCTGGCAGAATATGGTTGCTAAGGGACTGTGAGATGAATGGAGGTTCCAGAGGACTTACGAGCACTACTGAGAGCTGTTAGAGTGCTAATGAACCAATGTTTAAGTACTAAAGAACATGGTAGGAAACCCTAGGTATTTAATTTAGACCTCAAAAAGATTATACTTTAGAAAGTTGAGCTATTCTAGCCACAGTAGGGGCTACTATAGAATAAATACCCTTGACAAAACCTTGAAGTATCACCAGGATCAAGTAGATCAGCAAATTAAAGGCTTGCAAGACAATATCTCAGTACTCTATAAGGGAAGACAAAAGAAAAAATAAAGTTGATATTTTAAAAACTTAGGATCCGCCATGTTCAAATGACAATAAAATGTACTAGACATGCACAGCTAAAAATATGACAAGTAATCAGGAGTCATCATAAAAAGAAACAGATCAAAAGAGGAGAGAAATATTGGAGTTAGCAGATAAGGATTTTACAATTGCTATTACAAATGTGTTCAGGAATTTGAAAAAAAGACATAATGAGTGAACAATGGGTATTGTCAGTAAAGAAATAAAAACTATCAGATAAAAGCAAAATGATATTTTGATAACTAAAAAATAAAATATATCAGAAATAAAAATTTCCTTGAATGGGCTTAACAACACATTGGAAAATGCAGGGGGAAAAATAGAGTGTCAGGGCAATTCACACTGAAAGCACCCAGGTTGAAACACTGAGAAAAAAAAAAGAAGTGGAGAGAGCTTCAGTGACCTGTGATTCAGTATCAAATTGGCTAATAGATTTGTAATTGGAAGGAACCCTAGAAAATAAAGAGAAAGATTGGGGTGTGAAAGGAAGGAAGGAAGAAAAAAAGGAAGAATGGAGGGAGGGAAGGGAAAAAAGGAAGAAATGAGAGATCAAATTCTTTCCATATGTGATGTGAAATGGCAACCTTTTCAAAAAGCTATATATTCAAAACGCTGTATAAACCCAAACAGAATAAATACAAAGAAAAATCACCCTTAGAAACATCGTAGTAAGGTTGCTAAAACTAAAGGTAACAAGAATATTTAGAGAAGCCAGATAAACAAAGACAAAGTAGATACATAGGAAGAATAAGAATTTCTTTAGACTTCTTATCAAAAAGAATGCAAACCAAATGACAGTAGAATGATCTCAACCTAGAATTCTATACCCAAGATAAATATCTTTCAAAAATGGAAATGAGATGAAGACATTTTTCAGGTTACCAAAAACTGAGAGATTTTGTCACTAGTAGACCTTTATTTAAACTAAAATAGTTTAAATAAAGTTATTCAGCCTGAAGAAAAATGTCACCATATGGAAACTTGGATATTGAAGAAGAAATGGGGTACCAAACCTGATAAAAATGTGGGAAAATATAAAAGATTTTCTTTTCTCAGTTTTTAATTTTCTCTTTAAGCAAAATTAACAAAAACATATTGTGCGATTTATAACACATGTAAAAAATAGTATGACAACAGTAACATAAAGGATGAGAGAAAGAAAATGAAATTATACTTTCGTGAGTTTCTTATATATGCATATGAAGCACTATAATATTAATTCAAGATAATCTGTATTGTGTTAAGGGTATATATTATAACCCTTAGAGTAATTGCTGAAAGATATAAAAGGTGTTCTAAAAATCCTATAGAGAAGATAAGATGGAACATTAAAAAATACAAAGCTAATCCAAAGTGAGTTGGAGAACGCACACTATCTGATTTTAAAACTTTCTAGAAAGTAGTAATCCAGAAAGAGTGGCTTGGGGATATGACAGATAAATGGAGCACAATAGAGAATCCAGAAATTGACCATACTTATTCTAAGGACAAATACATCATGGTTTATTCTTTTAATGGAGTATAGTATAGAATTTAAAATACATGAATGAGAACAGTAACTTCTATCCCTTATCATTTCATGGAACTGTGAAGTATTTTGAGAACCCTGTTCATGGAAGGTTTCCTGGGGATTCAGCCATCCCAGGCCCTTCCCAGTCTACCTGGGGAATCTCATTTTTGGCATTTCTGTAGCCCGTTTACAGGATACTGAATGAGAAACTATGAACTAGAGTACCTGTATCAACATGGACAAATCTCAGAAACAGAGACAGTGCAAGTTATTGACGAGTATATACAATCTCACAACATGGATGTAAAATTCATCAGCTGGAAAACAGTGCTTTCAAATATTTATAGATATATTGCCATGTATCCCTCTGAGTGATAAGTACTTAATCCATGATAGGGACC
>NW_017731635.1:819698-823358 GCF_001890085.2 Hipposideros armiger | reverse complement strand
TGACGACAGAAGAGAAGCCATCAGAGATAGGAGGGGCATTAGCTGAGCATTTCACCATGGAAGAGCAGCAAGAGAACACTTCAACAGTTGAAACAATTTTGAAACAGATGGTGCAGAAAAATTAAAGACAATGACAATTGAAGCAGACTGTTGGATTTGGCCACTCAGCATGATAACGACAATAACAACACACAACATCCAGCCCTGCTGTCACTCAGGATGGGGCCACTGTGGTGGTAAGCACGATGTCACTTAACCATGATGATAGTTCTAGGAGACATTGGTAGTGTTTATAATCCTGTTTTAAAATGAGGGGAAAAAATATGCAGCTTGATTAAAAAGACACCACGCCATTAGCCCTTGGAAGAATTGGGGTTCTAGCTCTTGGTATCTGATTCCAAAGCAGGAGTTTCTTAACACTTAATTTCTGCAGAAAACATCCCTAGTGTGGGACTGAGAGCAGACTGTATAGGTCAGGGAACCTTTGTGTGATGAGGAAGTCATGGCAGGGGCGTCAACTATAATACTTTTTAAAGAAATTTGGCAGGGATGAGAAAGGGAGAGAGAGAGAACAAGAGTATGGTTGAGAAAAGCTTAGAGTTAGAAGGGAAAGGTGGCTTGGGAGCATGGAGATGGTGGAAGACTAGGATAAGAGGAGGAGAGAAGATGAAATTCATTTCAAAAGAGGAGAGTATGTTGAGAGGGGAAGTGGAGAGAGATTGAGGGAGACTACTCCAGTTAAGAGGGGCTGAACAAAAGTGTGCACTGCAGACCCCGATTCCTGGTGGGAAAAAGAACTAGTAATGCCTGTCCACCATCTTTGGTTGGATAAAATTTCTGCGGAAAGCCATGTCATAAGGTATCACATTTTAGACTTGCCATTCTGTAATGTATTCAACTCAGGGGTGAGGGGGATGGAATTTCTATCTTCGCAATCTATTTATTGGGCTAGTGGACATTTTCTCAACTACAAGGTGCCTGGATTTGCGTTTCACTTGGTGCTAATTTATGAAATCGCATAGGTCAAACCAATTTCAATTTCAAATATTAACATAACTAGAAGTTCCTTGTGTCTTAATTAGAGGTCATCAACTCCTTTGTAAAGTGGTCCCTGTCAGGACTGCCTCTGGGCAATTTGGGGAGATCAGTGAAGCTTAAAATGAAGGATTTGATAGTCAGTTTTTAAAAGAAGTCATATTGTTTTGTTCTTCAGCAAACAATGAGTAGCCCTGGCTCCAATTAGAGCAGTATTCAAATAATTTTTGATTTGCATATTTGAATTGGCCGTCTTTGGGAAGGAGAGACCAGGCCATGCAGTTCCCCAATTATTTAGAGCAATTAGCGGAGATGATCAGACACTTCTGAGGTCTCATTAGCAGGCCTGTTGGCTGCTCCGACATCTTTAAAGATCACAGTGGCGACTGGGCCCGGCCGCCCACATTCCTTTTCAGGAGAGTTCTGCAGACAGTGACTCACTCAAACAAAGGTAGCTATTTTCACAGCCTATGTCTACTTTCCCTCTGAAAAGTCACTCTTTACTGCTGTTTTTCTCAAATATAGATTGTAAATACCAATGTCTTTTCTACTTAAACGCTCTCTAATTCTTGTTTCAGCTCTAAACCCATCATCATCTCAGTACTTAATACCAGGCCATGGCAATTTCCCAGCAATAAAACTTGGTGCTTAGAAAACTAACTTTTGGGAAACGAGGTAGCCAGCATTCTAAATTTCGGTGCATTCAGCTATAATCACCTTTTCATTGATGATAAGCACGTTAAGAACAGAACAAAATAGTGGTAGTAGAAGTCTTCCAGTTGGCGAAAGGGTGATCTTAGCTCTGTGTTTGTCATTGCACTTGGTGTCACAGTTTCCAAATTAGAATTGTGCTGTATGATGACGCCCAAGCCTCCCTTTCTGGCATAGCCTTCAGGCCACCCTCAACCTGCTGAGCAAAGTCAGAGTGACAGTTTCCCTTTCTTTGTCCTATGTCACTTCACCAAGCAGAGCCCTGCCCCTTCTCTCCTTGTAGTCTCAGACTTAAGGACATACCTACATTCCAAAATCCAGATTTTTTTTGAAAAGTTTTTTTTTTTTAGTTTCAGGTGTACAAAGCAATGTAAGAGTTAGACATTTTCACCCCTCACAAAATGATAACCCCCCCNGGGAAGGAAGTAAGTGGCATCTGGGAACAATAAAGAAGGGAATGGGGGCGGGGTGTCTCGTGTGTCTGTAATAATTTTTAAAGAGAGATTTGAAGCAAAGATGAGAGAATGATATGACTCGATAGAATTGAGTGGCAGATATAATGTTTTGTAGTGTAGTCCGAATGATGGAATAATTCCACACTTTCAAAAGGTTTTAAAAACTATTAGGGAGCTCGCTCAGTGGTTCTCGTGCTGCGTAGCAAGTTGATGTACAGGGTAAAACTCCTCTTCCCGGAAGAGCGACTGAAGAAATAGGGCTGTGAGTGGGAGGCAGGAGCCCAAGGTCTGCTTCAAACATGAACCCCCGTCGTGTGGAAAGGAGGGTCCCCTCTGTGCTGAATTCCCCCCACGTGTTCGAAGCAGAGCCAAACGGTGGAAGCCTTCATGACGGCATTTTTCATTTGACATTAAGAAAATACTTGCTGACTCGTCCAAGCTGTCCCAAACAGTCTTCATAGGTGAAATGGGTCATTGTGAGAGTCAGTGAGTTCCATACACTAGAGATGGCAAGTACAGGCAAAGGGACGCCTTGGGGAGGATGTCCCATGGGAACCTGAATATTGCCCAACAAGCCCTGACGCCCCCCACCGATCTGAAATGCGGTGCTTCTGCTGCGCTCCCCCGGTTCCCTGCCTTGTCAAGTTAGGGCAGAAAGAATGAAAGGACAATTACTCTGACTTACTGTGTTTTTGAAGAAACCGTGCTGCTCCCAGTATTAACCACATCCTGTTTAAGTCCTCACAAACAATGTACATACATGACAACAGATTCTCGAATCAAGTTAGAAACGATCGGTTTGCAGAATTGACCTTGTTCCCCTTTTTGAAAATGGAGGTGTGTGTCCTTTATCAATCTCAGGTTTTTTTCCTCTCCAATTCTCTGTAGTTTCTTAGAGCTGTATAATGAGTCAGTGCTCAGGCTGCCAAATGTGCCAGTTCTTGAGTTGGGTTCATAGGGATAACAGACTCGACAAATGGCGTAATGGAGAGTTTCAGTCCTCGGCTGTCAGAGCCCACGTTGTGCAACTCTTGACTCAGCCGCTCAGCAGCTGAGTGCTACCAGCATCCTGTCCAGTGTCGGCTCCTTCACCTGGAAGCCTAACTTTCTAATCAGGGAGCGGCTGTGAGGACAAGATGAGAATACATGTGGCACACAGGAGGGACTCCATGATTGTCGTCTCCCCCCATCACTCGTGCAGGCATCAGCTTTGTCACAGCACAAAGTCTTTCTGGACCAAAGCACATTCTCCACAGAAGAAATGGATGCCACACGGAACCGAGGTAGTTCGGATTTCCTCCCATCATCTGCTACAAACATTGACCTCTTTTTTGGTGCAACATCATACTAAAATCTATCTCTTCCTTTTTGTCCTTGGGGAGTTTTTTTAAAGACTCAGGATCCTGGGCTTCAGAATTTTCAATAATCTCATTAGAAGCTGGAGCTACTGGTTGTGAGT
>NW_017731635.1:813991-816152 GCF_001890085.2 Hipposideros armiger | reverse complement strand
AGGTGGGGCAGGAAGGGAACTCACTGGCTCAGCTTAGAGGACGCAGCACTGAGTACTTGTCACGTGGGGCTAGTGGTGTATCACCTCTCTGCCCTTAATCTCTTCATCTGCACAAGTGGCAGTGGTGATACTTAATACTTGCCCTTTCTGCCGCATTCAGTTGCCCTAAGGTCTGAATGAGATGATGTTTGTGAAACAGTTTTGGAAATGATGGCTGTATCACGTGCTTTCTCACAGGGGCAGAGAATCTTTGATCTGTTTCCAAAATGCTACAACAGGTGAAGTCGAGGTGGCACTGCTTAGTGGTTCAGCGTGGGGGTCCCAGGGCCAGCCTGCCCGAGTTTGAATCCCCTTGTCACATATCCTAGCCCTGTGATGCTGGGATGTTATTTAATTGCTCTGCTCCTCATGTCCCTCCTCTGTGGTGGTAAAATAATAATAGGATCCACATCGTGGGGCTTTATAAGGAGTAAAAGAATAAGACATACAGAGTCATTCATGCCTAGCACAGTAAATGCAATTTGCATATCAGTTAAACTTCAAAAAATAACAATCTTTTTTGAGAGGCTTGAGGGAGATTGAGCGGGTTGCTGAGATGTGATGTTAGCTTCTCCAGGGTTTTCAAACCACACCTTCGTTCTGCCATGTTTTTATGCTCACAGTTTTATTTTAAGCTAAGGCTTTGTTAGGTAGCCTGACTCTAGATGTATGAAACAGACCAACCTGTCGTATTTCATTTTAAGAGCATGAGACAGTTTAGCATAGGTCTTGAGTAAATTGGGTAGGACCTCTCCAAGCCCCCAGTTCAACATAACTTTGGGATTTAGGAAGGCAAGAAATGAGATGGATTCCTAAGCATACAAACTACCTCAGATGCCATGATGCTTGACGTAAACCAGTCAATGTAACTCTTAGTGTAGAACCAAATAATGCCTGAGAAGAATTTGACCACAATTATAGCCCCCAAATTAATCGTGTGTGTATTTTAGATAAATGCCAAATAATATTTCATATAGCTAAGTCTCAAATATTGCATGGAACGTACACCAACATAAATTATTTATTGTTTATCTGAAATTCAAATTTAGCCGGGCATTCTGTATTTTTATTTGCTAAATAAGAGGATTTACCTCAGAGGCTTTGAGGATTAAAATTATAAGTAGAATGCCCAGCAACAGCTTAACACCTAATACGTGTGTAATTCATAGAGGTATCCCTTAAAGTAAATGGGAGACAATTTGCTAGTTACTTTAACAACTGTTGGGGGTTATCCATCCTTGATGTTTGCTTATTAAAAAAATAATTAAACATTTTGTTGAACATTTTCCCACTTCTATCAGTCATTATAGTTAGATCTTATCCAGTCTTTCAGTTCTTTGAGAAAGCTTGTTATTTCATTTTGTTGTGGATGTTTAGTAAATTGAAAAGAAATTAGCCTACGTTAAACTTTAAAGAAACAAACATCCAACAGTATCATAAGAAAGCCCTTCAGGAATGAATGAGTGAGTTTCACATGAATCAAACTGTCACCTGTGATAGAATTATATTTTAAATATACTATCTTTGGGACTCAATTATAGCTTAAGCCATTAATGGTAATCATAAATAAATATTCCTTCTGGTATTGCCTTCAGCTTGCTTACTTAGCTACACTTGTCATGCTGTGCTAAATTTTGAGGTTTCATTAAAGAATGAATCTTCCTTTGATAAAAATAAAATATTCAAATCCCCATATATAAAATCAAAATACACTGTTTATTATTTAATAGTAATAAAAGCAAAACAATAAAATAAGCAAACACTGAAAGCATGGGCATCCCAAACTTGACTTTCTTGTCATTCTGGCCTGTTAGGAAATCTGTTGTTTATAAAATGTGGTCTCTGAAGTCATCCTTTCTTTGTGCTTCCACTCTGAAGTTTGGTGTTCTCCTTTCAGAGTTCAAATGTTATCCTCCCATTGAAGCCACTGCTGGCAGTTACACAGTAACTTCAACTCATTTCCATCAGCAAAGAGAAGAGACACTTATTCACAAAACACTTAGAAATTATGAGAAAAATACAGAACTTGGCTGGCATTGGGGGTGGGTGGTTGGGTGGTGGAATCTATGCTGCGTGTAAAGAAAGTTGAAGTTAGAAGCAAGTGTTGGAAAAGTCTGTGGGG
>NW_017731635.1:804883-812176 GCF_001890085.2 Hipposideros armiger | reverse complement strand
TGTGTGTGTGTGTGTGTGTGTGTGTGTGTGTGTATATATATATATATATATATATATATATATATATATATATATATATAACTTAATATGACAGTCAACAAGGACTCACAGACTGGTTCTTTACAGTGTTAAATATATTTCATCCCATTACTGTGGAGTGTATAAAATGATCCAAGTCCTACCATTTTATTAGCGTTGTTAAAAAAAATTAACAGAATGTCTGAAGACTCAAGATAACCCAAAACCCTTGATGGAATATTAGCTGTTATTTTTGTATATTCCCTTCTGATTCTCCTTCGTATATACATATTTTATGAGATAGAAATCATTGTGTATGCATCACTTTCAAGCCATTTGTAGTAATCATTATATCAAAAATGTTTTCATGTGTCAAGAGGTTTTATAATTATAGATTTTGACACAACCCATCTCAACAATGAAGCTTGATTTAGCTCTCCCATTAATTTTGAAACTTCAGCTTGCTTCCATATTTTTATTATAAATAATGCTGAAGTGAACATCTTTGTGCCAACGGGTTTGTTTTTTTTCTCCTCTTTTCTTCTGGGGTGAAAGGTCTAGAGACATATAATTCAGTTGCCGCCAGTGACCACATAGGTTCGCTGAGTCTCCACAGGATTAGACATTAACACTTTGTAAAATATACACTAATACAATAAGCAAAAAGTTACTAGGTTTTAAATGTACATTTTTAATTACCAGTGAGATGAGCTTTTTCCCATGGCTGTGTTCATTAATTGAATTCCATCTTGTACTTCTGCGTATCATTTAGCTATGTATCTGTTGGGGTCACTGTTTTATCATTTTGGGATATTTGGCAGGACTGTAACTTCGTCTATAAGAGAAATAGAAGATTAAAGGCAATACATTGAAAGTAAGGATAATCCGTGTACATTTCACATGTTTTTAATCTCAAGGAGCTGAAAACATGATACACTTTTAGAAGTAGGATCTAGAAAGTTCCCTGGAGACAGCACCTCGCTTCATGAGTTCCATCCTTTGCCCAGTGCTCTCCTTGGCGTCCTCCATAAGTTGTTGTGAAATTGACTCGGGTGGTTTTTATCATGGTGTCCCTGCTCCCTTGTATCATGTTATCTCTGCTCTCCTTATCCAAATACTTGTCATCCTCGAGAACTTCAGACATGACTTTTTCCAGGTAGAGTTTGCAGGTCCCCGTCTGTGCTGCCCCCCTGTCTGCACACACCTCTCTGTTGGAGCTCACACTGTCCTGTAGTAACTTACTTACACCTTGGTCTCCCTCATGGACTGGGAGGTCCTGTGAGAGGACAGGAGGGGGTGTGCGTTTTCATCATCTGTGTCCTTAGTATATAGAATGGTGCCAGGAAGAGATTGTGTGCTTAACAAATGTTTGCAGGTGCTTAACAGATGCTTGTGGTGCTTAATGGATGCTTAAGGGATTACATTTCATATCAATATTATTTCTGTAATCCCATCACGTCATCTTCTTTTAGGGTCTAAATCAACTCTTCGTTATAAAGGGCCCGAAGCCAGACCTGAACTTCCTCGGACTTTTAGCTGTTTCCAGGGGATGCCAGCACACCCCGCTTCCTCCTCCGTACAGGATGAGCTCAGGGCGACTCCCCGCCTTCCAGGCTCTTAGAATGTGGTCCAGGTTCCATTGTTTGACCTTGAACCCCACTTAGACATGATGGAGTGACTGACAACACCAAACGATGACCTATTTTAGTGTAAACAAAGTGGCTTCTGCTACATTTTTTCTCCCTTATGTTTCTTCACACACAGTTTTTTTTTTTTACGAAGCCTCAGTCACACCTACACACCACTTTTATCAATAGTTTCATACAATAATGTCGCTGTGCGGTGAAACACGTGGAAATGTGTGCATTTGTGTTGGGATTTGGGAAGGAAAAGTCCTTACATCCACGTCTCTGTGGGAGAACAAAGTTAGAAACTCAGACACACTCATTCTTTGCCCCAAATAAACATGATTGTCAGACTCAATTAGACAGTAGAGAAAATAGAGTCCAGTGTGTTGGTGCAAAGGCTGAGATGAGTTCATGAGATGCTGGAAGATGAAGGTTTTTCATGCTGTTGTTTAGAGACGACGAGACTGAGGGTTTTGAAAGGAGTTAAGATACTCTTGTTTAAATTTTTCTTCGCTATCCTGAGAATAAGATAATTGTTACTGGATATAATTTTTTAACAGGCAAGAGCGAAAGCACGTCCATAAGTTATTTTCTAAATTATGCAACAATAGCACTTAGAAGTATTCATCCTGGGGAACTGCTTATAACCATGACCTCATGACTGACCATGACTTTGACAGAGAGGTGAATTACAAAGCCAGCATCGTCCCAGCCAGGAAACCTGCAGCAATAAGGCATTTTGTCTTTACATCTAAATGCCTTGCCCTGTGTCCGGTTCAGTAAATAGTTAGTGATGTCAAGTCTCGCCCCAACTCACCTCCCACGGATATTAGGATACAAGCATTTGGAAACTGAGATGCAATGTAAACACAGTGAATTTTCCCCCTATCTTTTAACATCTTCACGGGAGTGACTAGCGTTTCCAGCTGGCGCTTCACACACACACGTCTGAAAGGGAGGGAGGTTACTGGAATATGAGGATGTTGAGTTTGCTCCAAGTACAGTATTTTTTGAGCTACAGATTCTTACTACTACACGGCAAGTACACTTCACTGAAAGTGTGACTTTTGTGACAGGAGAGCTACAGTGTCACTTGGGAAACCACAGGCAGGTTGAGTGTCCTAACAGGATAGTGAGTCTTCTGTTCTGTACATTCTGTAATTGCATACTGAGAGGCCATCACTGACAGATAAAAATGCTCCCGCCTGTGGTGACAGTGGCTAGCCACACTGTGGAATAAAAAAAAAAAATGCTGTCTGCCAAGTAAGCACTTCTTTAAAAAAAAGTGAACTTAGGTTTAGACTCATTTATGACAGAATCAAACAGTTGTGTCAGCTTCGGCTTAGAAGACATTCACCTTTTGTTTTTCTTCATTTTTCCTATTTCCCAGAATTGGCAGGAATCAATTCTGGACCATCAGTTGACCTTTCCAAATAGCCTATCTGAACCAGGGTTTCTACACTACAGCACTACTGCCACTTGGTCCCAGTCATTCTGTTTTGGGCCGTCCTGTGCGTTGTAAGATGCTATGCAGCATCCCTGGGAGGTAGCCCCGTAGGAGCTCCCTTCCCCTGGTCACCGCAATCAAAAATGTCTCCAGACATTTCCCACTGTTCCCTGGGGCTATAATCACTCCTGGTTGGGACCCACTGTTCTAAACCAAACCAAATCAAATCAAATCAAGTCAAACCAAACCAAAATTGCAAAATTGGACAAGAAATCTGGGCACCTGCCTTGAGTTTCGTCTGTGTTGCTTCTTCTGCTTCTTCGCAGGACAAGCCTCTCAGCCTTTCATTACCCCCTTTCCACAGCTGTGAAATGGGCACAATGGTATTTGCTTCATGTGCCCCATAGAAATAGGGTGGGATCATTGAAACAATGAGGTACGCAAGAGATACTTGTTGAGCGAATGATGAATGAACGAATGAGCGAGTGAGGTACGTGCATGTTTAACAGCTACCTCCTTTCACGGGTTTTCCTGCAACTTGAGAGCCTCCCAGCTTTGTTTATATCTCTGTTCCCACAGTGTGGATAGAAGGTGGGAGCGTTTCCCAAACCCTGTGTCTCTGCTTTTCTTAGTACTCCATCCTGATTGCACAACTGACAGCTCTAATCCTTAACAGAATAATCCCAGTAGTGTATGCATTGTTTTTGTTGTTGTTGGCGTATTTTTGTTTGTTTTTGTTTTTGATTGTCAAATGTCAAATGTCAGACTAGACTCATACCGTGGCGAAGCTCACACAAAAACAGAAGGATGCGATTTTAGTGCTCTGTTCTACCATCCTCTTCCTGAAAAGTTTATGTCGCATTCTCCTGATCCTAGTGGGATTCATCCAGTTCCTTTACTTTAAAGTTTCCTCTTATCTTTTCCTTCCCTCCACCCCAACAAAGGAGGCTTAATATACTTATAAACACGAGCACATATAAAACAAAAAGACCCCCTCCTTAGTTTGTTTAGCTTGTTATGACTGAATTAAACCTCACATAAGCCACTGTAAAAAAAAAAAAAAAGAAAGAAAAGAAGAAATACTCATAGCTTTACGTATATACCTTTTGTAGGAAAAAAAATACAAGTCACTAATAGGGAATAATAGGATTAACCCACATGGACTTAACAACCAGCTTTGGAAACTATTGGCATTGTTTGCTGGACACTTAAAGACAAGATCTTTGAATTAGAGAAACTCCTTTTTTTACTTCTCTACACTCTGCCCCACAAAGGCTTTATAAGCACATTCATTTTTAATATGACTCTGTGGGAAAGCTCTTGTGGCCTAGCCTCACTGATGTATTATTTTTCAGGTTAGCTTTATTCCGTGATTTTCCTGAAATCTGGCATGCAGCTATTTAAAGGCAATAACTGATATAAATAAATAAATACTGTCTGCACTGATGATTATTTTGATAATTGTTAGGCTAGTATGTTGCAGGATTCAACTGTATCATCCTCACATAGCTGAGAACACAGAATAATAGCCCTGAAGTCTGAAGGAAATATTGACAGCAACAGCAGTGATATTAGAGGTACTGAAAAGTTGCAGGGTTGAGAATAACAATATAAAATCTAATTTCTTCTTTCAGAATATCCTTTAACATATTGCATGTTGACTAAATTGGAGCGACGTGAACAGAGTACACCAAATACAGGTATCTTAAGACTCTAAAATCATAGGCCCAACAGTAACCCAATGCCTAACGTCCTGTGTGCCCTCTTCCTGGTCTCCTTGAAAACACTGTGGCCCCATCCAATCCACGCACCAGTCTATAGCCCAGGTGACTTTTTCACAGTACAAATGTGGCCACATCACCACCTCTCCACCTCTCAGAAAGAAAAACACCTTTGAGGACTTCCCATTGTTCCTAAGCTGAAGACAGAATTCCTAAACAAAAACTAATGCACCCTCCTGCTCTGCCTTTTAATACTTCCTGATTCTCCTTTTTTCCCCTCTGATGAGTCATTCTCCAGAATCCTTCCACCCCCACCCCTTGCTGACTTCCCCTCCTACTTTGATCCCTTCTCAAGTGTTTCTTTCTCAGGGAAGAAACATGTTTCTGTGAACTCCAGACAAGGTCAATTCCATAGTCCACACACCATCCCTCCACGGGGCCAACTGGTTGGAAGCTGTAGTTCTTCATTTATGAGTGTGGTGACTCTATCTGCCACCCCCACCTAGACTCTCAGATCCAAGATGGTAGACGGATACCATCTCTGTCTTTTCTCACCATTGTATCTCCAGCATCTTGCATTAGTGTCTGTTGCAGAGTAAGTGCTTAGTAAACATGTATAAAATTAATGAATATGGACGGAGTTATTACACCCATGCCTTCTCTCTTGTCTTTTTTTTTTTTAATTTTCATCTGTTCTTTTTTTAAAAGATTTTATTGGGGAATTGGGGGAGGGAACAGCATTGGGGAATTGGGGAAGGGAAACAGACAAGTTGCTGTCCTTTTGTTCTTCAGTCTAGTTGTGGAGGACGTNTATATCTATATATCTATATCTGTATCTATATATCTTATCTATATCTATATTGGGTTGTCAGAAAAGTCATGACATATTTTTTCCTATATTTTTCATTGCAAAAATGCGTCATGACTCTTCCGACAACCCAATAGATCTATGTTTATCCATCTATCTACAGTGGGATATTGTTTAGCCTTAAAAAGGAAGGAAATTTGCCATTTGCAACAACATGGATGAACTTTGAAGACATGATAATAAATGAAATAAGCCAGTCACAGTAGGACAAATATTGAATGATTCCATTTATATGATGTATCTAAAATGGTCAAGCTCATAGAAGCAGAGACTAGAATGGAGGTTGCCAGGGCTGGGGGTGGTGGGAGATGGGGAGTCACTGTCCAATGGGTATAACGTTTCAATTATGTAAGACGAGCAAGCTCCACAGGTCTGCTGTGCAACGTGGTGCCTATAGTTATCAGCACTGTACGTGAACTTAAACGTGTGTTAAGAGGGCAGATCACATGTTAAGTGTTTTTACCACAATCAAATTTACCACAATCAAAGGTATGGAATGCCCAATATACATCAGGCACTGATCATCTATCTATAAGCCACTGGAGATCCCGACAATACCTCTCTGTGATAGAATAGTCACAATAAAGGAAGTGCACTCCAGAAAATGGGGTGATCTTTGGAGGTGAAGGGTGGGGAGACTATTAGTCATTTGCTTCTGCTACCCAATCTCTCAAAGCCAGAAGCCACAGGTTAGTGGTTCCCCAGTCAAAGGCTGCCCCCATACTAGAATATGGGTCAGATTTTGTAAAATTTAGCTTTTCCAGCAATCCCGTCATTGGAAATAGGAAAGGAAGTCTTCCTTCAATTCTAAAATAATTAGCAGTCACCATCAGGAGTATTGAGGTCAGCTAATGTGTTCCTGTCATCTGTGTCCTGGATTTATCTATAGGAATCAGAAGCACAGCCCTGCCTGGGAAAGGCTTCCATTGACATTATAGGATCCTTTTCCTTTCCTTGTCTAAAAAGGCTGTGTGTGTGTGTGTGTGTGTGTGTGTGTGTGTGTGTGTGTATCTATATATCTATCTATCTATATAGATAGATATATAGATATATATATTGTGTCTATATACCATAAAACTTTTCGTTTCCAGTGTTCAAAGGAAATATCATAATGCTAATTGCCTCTTCAAAGAAAGTCCTGATTTTGAAACATGATAAACCTTCCAAATAATGATTTGGTTATGTTTACCTAATTCTTATTCATTGGTGAGATGTCTAAAAGAAATCATTATTCAACCTAGCTCCCTGATTGCTTTCACTAAGTGTTAAATAATAAATAATGCATTTCTACTTCAATTAATGTACTTAGACATCTCTCAGGCCCAATGCTTTGGTGGAAATGTTCTAAACTACAGAATCAATCTGTAGCATGGCTCTGCCTCTTGACATTCTGAGCTTCCTAACAAAGAGCTTTTAATTCCAGTTACAAGGTGAATGGATAACTTAGGTGGCTGTGTGCTACCATCATGCTCAAACTAATAAGTAAGACGAGCCACTGTAATGAGAACTCCAAGTCAACCCAAGGCAGAATTTGGAGTCAATCTGTCTCCCCCCAAATGTGAGGATTTAAAAAAAAATTATGTGTGTGTGTGTGTGTGTGTGTGTGTGTGT
>NW_017731635.1:732467-799318 GCF_001890085.2 Hipposideros armiger | reverse complement strand
TTTTGTTCTTCAGTCTAGTTGTGGAGGACGTTGCTTCACTGGCCCATGTTGGTATTATCATTGCGCTCTTCCCGGGTGAGGCAGATCGGTTGCCGGGCCACTGGAAGACCGCTCATGGTCTCCTGTCTTGTTCTTGCTCAGAGAACTCCTTCGAACATCGTGACTTCTGCTTTGTCACTGAGAACTGCAATGTGCCCCAGCTGGTGTCCTCATCCTGGCTCTAGCTCAGCCCCTTCAGGATGGTACCGATTGAGTTTCACCCTTTTTTACATCATGGCCCCCTACACACTTGACACAGTTATCATGCCTTCATTGAGTCCTCTTTACCCCATTTCTTTATTTTCTTCAGGCATCCCTCCTACATGTCTTCATTTTTCATTCCCACCAGATTATTACTAGCTGTCCTATCAGCCTGTTTGAGGTTGTTTGTTTCTCTTAAGGGAGAATCCTGAAAATCAGACCTGGGAAGCTTTCTGGGTGTTTCCTCATCTTTAAATATTTCAATTCTTGGTACAGGGGGGCCTGTTGGCCATTGTATCAGATGCCAGCAGAATAGGCATACAAATGGCAGGCTGATACAAATGAAAATTTCTACAGTATTGTGGCAGGTTCTGTGATTGTCATAACCTGTCAAAATTGATGAGAACGTGCAAGAATTTATAAACTGTTATTTCCTTTGTATTTCTACTGCCGAACCTGGATATTTAAAAAGGGCAATCTAGTCTTCCTTTTTCCTTAATGATGGGTATAGAACTCTAGTGAAATTTCAGCAAATGTGTTAGGATTGCACCACCCCCAGCCAGACCCCTCAGCTCCATAGATGTCCTGGGAAATCTAAGGCCTAAGACAAGCAGACTGGAAGCATGACCTGAATGGTGCCACCCTCCCTCCTATCTAGAGGACCTCTCGTCCAGGTCATCTGCATGCACATGGTGTGAAATCTGCAGATGGTTGAGCAAGCATGGCGAATGCCATTTTAACACAATAATGAACAGGACGTTGATTTGGATTCTTCCTAGAAGTAACTACTTCAAGCCCAGGCTGTCAAGGAGTCTGAAGATAATCTAATACATATCTTTTTAGGTCCACTGATGAAAAGTGCTACCCAAGTACAACACGGAATCACAATTGTTATTTATTATTATTAGTGAAAATGCAGCTGGTCATCTTGATAATGAGACCTAATGTTGGACAGGTATTGACAAACCATCATCTGATTTAATAATCTTTCTGGCCATTTTTATTTATAAATGACTCTTCTGTCAACATCAAATTCTCATTAGCATCATTAGCATTCTACACTCTTCTTGGTAGGAGCATGTAAAATTGATGGGATCAAATTTCTATTAAATGCAGTGCATGCTGCTGGGTTGTTATTTATACTGAGCGTTCTGGAAGCCTGGGATCATAATATCTTGTAAATAAACATTACATTCAGTGATATCACCTTTCATTTTAAAAGGGTCTTTAGAAAGCTTTTAAAATGGCGCAAGAATGGAGCACTCATTAAGATTGGAGGGAATGGAGCCATCATTTTGTGTGTATGGAATTTCTGGGTAATAAGTGCAAATTAACATTACAGAGAAATTGACGTGAACAGAGTACATCTAAATTGAGACAGGATCCTCAGATTAAGAGCAAAACATTTTTCTTCATGTATTTATTTACCCAGAGGTTTTCCACTCATTATAAGAAACTGGAGTTTTTTACTTTGGCCCTCGGTCACAGTGGGGCATAATGCTGGATACTGAACGCCGCTGAAATGATGAAACATTTTTTCAAAGATCCAGCAACAGCTGCTGCTTATTGAGTTACGAACACCACTTCCTAAAGAATGTGATTTTGTTTCAGAGATAGCCAAGTACTGACCAGGCTGTCTCAACTTCGTTTGAGCTATGATAACGTGGCATGTTGTTGTCGTATTATTAGGTACGTTTCAGAAAGTGATTCCAGATCCTTCTCTCTCCCCTTCTCTTGGGGAGTGGAGGCTTTCTTGATTTTGGAGACTGTAAATTGCAGTGGCACTTTTATGATTGAGAGATACACAGCAGTTAGAGAATTTGTATGATGTTTTAGGAAAATGAGAAAATTTTATAAACTCAAAAGGAAGAAAGATTCATGGGGTAGACTCTGGATTGCAAAATGCATGGAAGCTTACTGGAATCTGTGAACTTCTTAGGGTTACAAGAAAGATGCTGACTCGCTTGCCAACCCTCCCTCCTATGGGATTAAGTTTAAGGCCGACTTTCAAAGTATTTCTTGTGCTGCAAGATTTTGGAATGTCTCTTCAGTGAGACAGCGAAAATGCTGTTGGTGCTTTTAACTCATTCAACTTGTCTCCACCCTACATTTTCAAACTATTTTTCTGTTAAACTATGTAAATAGAGAGAGAACTTTTGTATTTAACTTAAGGTGCAACCTTTTCACTACAATCCTCTTTTAGGGAAAAATTTACATTTTGTCATCAACAAGATCTTGATCTGCAATGAAATCATCTTTCAAATTTAAAGATGAAGATTAAAAAGGATGAAAAATATCCAGAGACGTCCATATAAGATGATCATTATTATCACTAAAGATTTTTATTGTCTTCAAAGGCTAGAAAAATATATGGAATATTTAAATGAAAGTAATTTCAAAATGTGTGACCTGAAATCCCACTTTTAAGGATTTAATCTAAAAGAATAAATAAATATATTTTAAAAATTAGTTAAAATAATATTTCTTGCAGAATTTTTTATAATAACAAAAAATTATCTATTCATACAGTAAAATGCTAATAGATATTAATAATTCCCTTGGAGGACTACAGTTCTATATTGTAAAGATGTTCACTATTGACTTAATACAGAGGCATTACAAAATGCTTTATAATTATTTCTCAGGAATAGATTCTTTAATTATTTCTCGCTTTATATGCTATTGATTAAAAAGGAGGATTTAGAGTAACTTCTGGTCTGACAGCTAAACTTCATTTAAAAAAGCAACAAACAATCAAACAACTGTAGGATGAGTTCAGTTTTCCAAGGGACTTGATGAATATTAAATTCTGTTGTTGGAAAACGACTTTGTTAGTGTACCGAATAGTCATGGTTGACTTTTGGTGTATTTGTTAAATAAAGTAGGTATTTCCTGGGACACTATTGGAACCATGTTACTTAGGGGCCTTTGGCTCCTTAGTCAGAGGATGGAAAGGTTGCTCACTCGAGAACAGTCCATGGAACAGTCCACAGATGGATGTGAAGTAAATGAATGGATGACTGCATTTATGCAGGGTGACCCTGAAGAGACTTGTCAATTTTGTTATCATCCATTTGTTTCAAAACGTTGGCTGAGCACCTACTACGTATGAAGTGCTGGGAACATAGGTTTGAAGGAGCTTGTGCTCTTGAGTGGGTCTGATCAGATCAGATCATCCTAATATAAGTTTAGGAAGAAAAAATACTATGTGAATGCTGGAAATTATGTGAATGCTGAGAAAAGTTGAGTGTTCAATTTGCCCTGGTTCACCTAAGACTTCCTTGTTTTTAGCACTGAAAGCACAGGAACCCTTTAGTCCCAGACAAACGGGATGGTTGGTCACCTTAGAAAAGTCATCTTACCCAGCTAAGTCTTTCTGGAAGAGGCACCCATGGGCTTGAGGGCTGAGTCTCTGAGTGCAGAAGGGGCCAGCATGTGCAGGGCCAGAGTGAGGGTGAGGGGCAGATTCCAGGCAGAGAGCACGGCCTGGATAGAGAAACAGCACGATGTGTGTAACGATCCATGAGGCAGTTCTAACATTGCTAGAGCGTTCATTGACTGGAATGGCGGCATAGAAAGATGAGTCCTCAGGCGACCCAGGCCTGATTGCAGAGGACAGAGGAGGGACTCAGGTGAGTGTATTAGCCTGCTAGGGCTGCTGTAACCAAGTACCACACACTGGGTGGCTTAGACAATGGAAATTTATTGTCTCATGGTCTGGAGGCCAGAAGTCCAAGATCAAGGTGTCAGCAGGGTTTGGTCCTTCTGAGGCTGTGAGAGAACCTGCTCCATCTTTCTTGTCTAGCTTCTGGTGGTTTGCTGGCACTCTTTGCTTCCTTGGCTTTTAGAAGCATCACTCCAATCTCTCTCTCTCTCTCTCTCTCTCTCTCTCTCTCTCTCTCTCTCAGTCTCATCTGTCTTCAAATTTCCCCTTTTCATAAGGACACCAGTCATAATGGAGTAGGGACCACCCTAATGACCATATTACATAATGATTACATAATTACATAATGATGTAATTATTTTAAATAATTACATCAGCAATTATGTTATTTCCAAATAAGGACATATTCTGAAATATTGGGGGTTAAGACTTCAACATATGAATTTCTGGTGGACGTGATTCAACCCATTACAGTGAGGATGGTGTTGAGGTGGTTAAACAGGGATCCTAAGAGGCCTGGTGGTCTTGCAGCTAGCTGGGGGATCTCATCATTGGTTCATGGTGGAAGAGACCCCAATAATGTGGGGGGAGGTCCCACTTCATTCCAATGGATGCAAAGTCAGGAGACACAGCTGAGCACTGGGAAGGGGGCCTGAAGTCACGCAGTCCTCCAGCTGTAGATGTGACACGGGTCTGACCACCCCTCTCAGTGAGAGGAGCTAGGGGCAACGGCCACCTCCTCTGGTCAGCAAACATCGGGTCCGCTGAGATCGCCCTTCCATTAGGAATAAACCGGATAAAACACAACCTACTGCAAATACTCTGGGTCAGAGAAAAGAAGTATTCTGAGGAATGTATTTAGAGGAAGGCTTTTAAACACTGTTTACCAAAGTAACCGAAGCAAAATAATTTGCAATTAGGATGCAAAAATATATGGTTTCGGTGAAACAGCAGCTGATAGCTGTGAAGAGATGACAGTGACATAAAGAGATGTCTGAGTAGAATAGGAAGGAATAAAAAGAAAGCAGAACATGAAGTAGCATCAAAAGCTTCATTACACGCCAACTAGAGAATCAACATTGCAGAAAACAACATCGAGAGTTCTCCCAGAACTCAGAAATAAAAGACATGAGGATGAAGAGAATGGAAGAGAAAATACAAGGCAAAGGGCCAAAAAATAGGCCCCTTTTCATGAATATTTATGAGAAGAGGCCAGACTGACTGGAAAAGAAGACAGTAGAAGGATACATTCCTGATTTGAAAAAAAACCATAACTGTAAATACATTTAGGCATTTTTTTCATGTTATGATTATCCATTTAATTTTCATTCAGCTATAATAATATGATACGTATAGTTTTGTTTCTTTATTCACCTTTAACATTATATGGTGAGCATTTCCCATGTCATTAGACAAATTACACAAGAGTTTTTAATTGCCACATGTTACTTGATCAGGTGACTCTGCCATAATTTAAGTATTACTTTCCTGATTTTATTTTGACATTTTGCTTCTTACAGAAAATACTGCAGTGTACATTTTTGTTTATAAAGTTTTTCTTATATCATATGTTATCCCTGGAGGATCATTTCCTAGAACTTGAATTACTGGGTCAAAGGACATGCAAACGAGAGGTTCCCAGACTTTAGGATTCCACAGACCAAGAAATATCAAACGTAATAAAAGAAAATAAATAAACAAATGACCAAAATAGAGTTGTTTGCATTTTCTTTGGTCAAGTAAGTACATTAAAGGAAAAACCCTAAACCCTACTGTGTAGCATGATTATTCAAAACAGAGAATATATTTCACATACAAAACTTGAGAGGGTATCATCCCACAATAAAGGACTATCTTTAAACTGAATAATTTTATTCCAGGAAAAACTCAGCACATTGTCTTTATTATTTTGTCACGGTGGGACAGTGGCCCAATTGTGGATGCCCTGGAAGCTTTGAGTAGACCACTCTGTCTCTGCAACGTGGCAGTGTGTTGTGTGCTGTTTTGAATCTATAACTTTCCTTAACGTTTCGCTTTTGCCTTGTTACACATTCTGTAGATGGGTGGATTCAAGCTGACTACGTCATTTGAAGTCTTTTTCATAGTCCTGAAGGCATCAGTCTCTTTGTGACCTATCCTTAATGCAGATGCAGACTGGCCCTTTCTGCATTGTCAAAAGGCATCTGTGTCTTTTGAGTCAATACTGGAAGAAGGATGGTGCTCTGTATGAGAGGGACCTGGAATCAAATTCCGTTTCTGCTACTTTTTGATGGCTTGGCAAGCCTAAGGGGGCATGACATGGGCAAGCCTGAGTTTCCTCATTTTCAAAATTGAGGCTGATATTTCTACCTACTTCATGAGGTGTGGTTTTATTAAAAAATAAAAATCAACAGATCACTTAAGGCAGTAGTACCTGGTGTATCCTAAGTGCTTTAATAAATGTTACCTATTCTTTCTGCAAATTCCTACTTCCTTTCAAATAATATAAATTGATAAGAGAAAAATTCTGAGACATCCTAAGTTAATTTCCAGCAGGCCAGAGGGTAGACAGAAGAGGCAAGGGGTGAATCAGCTAACAGAGCCACGGGCCGAAACCAAAAAGACTGCTCACATTCCTGAATGTATATTAAAACGTTAAATCAGCTTCCAGGTGGGTATTTCAGCTCTTATCGAGAAAGGGATAGCCAAGTAGCATAAGTGCCACAGGAATTTGGAAGAGTTAAAGACCAAAATGAGCTGAAGCAGCCAGAAAATCCAGAAGATGTGGTTAATAGAAAGAAAAAAAAAAAGTGAACGATGAAAGAACGGTATTCGGGCAGATGGAAGGACAGTGATGTTTAGCTTGCCTAGACAGACAACAGAAGGCTGGTTAGCAGAGGGGAAGGGGTGGGGGAAGGATAAAGAGGGTAAAGGGGGTCAAACACACATGGTGATGGAGAGAGACTAGACTCTGGGTGGTGAGCACCCAGTGCAACATCCAGGTGAGGGATTATAGAATGGTACACTTGAGACTTACATAATGTTATTAACCAATGCTACCCCCAATACATTTAATAGATAAAAAAGAAGGTAAGACACTGAAAAAAGATAAAATAAAATAAAAAATAAAAACGAATAGCTAAACACCAGTTCCCACTGCATCTTGCTTATGCAAGAACTTTCTGGACTGTTGCCTACAACCAACAACCAATCCAAAAGCAGCAAATTCTACACCTATCCCCCACCCCCCTTTATCTATAGCCAAAGTGAATTCTTTTGAAAACAACTTACACCTTTCTTTCCCAGACTCATTGTATAAAAGGGCCCTGTCAGCCCCAGGGCAGTGGACATGTTGTCTTCTTCCTGGAGCCTCATTGCTGGTGGCGTAGAGTATGTCCCAGGACCAGGTCCTTTTATGGCTTTCATATGGCTTCATACACCCTTTATTTCAGAAATGGTTTCAGTCACAAAGGTTTTTATTTAACAAAATCAAGGGGTGGCAAACTTTTCCCCTATATTCTCAGAACGATGAGTAAACATTTCAGGCTCTGAGGGCCCTATGGTCTCTGTTGCAACTACTCAACTTGACCATTGTAGCATGAAAGCAGCCACCGTCAATAGTAAACAAATGAGTGCAGTTTGTGTTTCAATAAAACTTTATTTCTAGACACTGAAATTTAAAATTTCATATACTTTTTGTATGTCTTGAAATATTCTTCTTCTAATTTTGTTTCCAACCATTTTAACATATAAAAGCTATTCTTAGCTCAGGGGCCATATAAAACCAGTTGTCCTTGGAAGTTGTAGTTTGTCAACACCTGCTGTAAACCGTAGGGAAGTGTTACAACCCCTGCTGTAAACCGTAGGGAAGTGTTAGACAAAATTGTATCCAGTAGTACTTTTGTGAATAACACTTTTTAAACAAAAGATTAAAAGTAGTTATTTTGAAGGAAAAGTTTTAAAAATATCTCCATGATGTATGGCAAGAAAAATTGTAGGATTTTTATAGGTGTAAAAACTCTTGAGTGCCACCCCCTACTCCATGGACCCAGGAGCTGAGGCCCAGCAGCTTCACTGAGCTCCTCAAGGTCATAGACAAGTTCGCCCTGCATAGAGCGAGGACTGACATGGAACGTTTCCAGCCTCGTGTTCTTTCCACGACACCGAATCCCATGATTTTATAATGCATACTTCATAGTTAACTAGACACTGAGATTTTTATTCGTCAATGAAAAGCTTATTCAAAACTTTGTTCCCCTGAGAAGAAAAGATAAACAATAATTTCACGTGGTAATTTTCCAAATTTCTGTACCGTATCTACATATCCAAACACAGCTGTATGAAGGCATAAACTGGCTTCAGGCAAAAAATGAACCTGCTTACCCTTGTTTTCGAAGGCAATGTATGTTATTTATTCAATGAAATATACTGCATGCCCCCCATCCCAACTAAAAATACAAAACCAGAAAGCCAAAACACCCAGTTGTTAACAGCATCTGCCATTGGCTCTCCATTTGAATGGTAAGAAAGGAGAGAGGGCGATTTCACATGTCAAACAAAAAATATACATTGACTACAGATTAAGGACGTCCCTGACCTTACAGTAAGAATCTTAACTGAATGCCACATTGGGCAGTATTCTCAGACTTATGAGTTTCTGATTAAACCTTATTTATATTATATACTTACTCCTGGAGGTTCAGAACTATCCTTGTACCTGTACTAAAACATTAACATAGGATTATGGATGATTAAAATTATTTTTCTCAATAGTTTCTAATTTTTCTGTGATGTATATACTCATATGTATATTACTCTGTAACAATGTCTAAAATAGTAAGAAAATGAAGAACAATGTATAATGTAGGTAAGTATTTAAAAAATTCTTATTTCTTTCTTTAAGAAAGATTTTTTTAAATCCAATTTTATAGAATTGTGCTGTTCGATATAGTGACCACTATCTACATTGAAATGTGGCTCATCCAAATTGAGGTGTACTATGCATATACATCACACATTGAATTTCAAAGTCTTAGTAGGAAAAAAGAATGTAAAATAGTTCATTAATATTTCCACACTGTTTACACATTGAAGTAATGTTTTGCTTATATTGGGCTAAAGAAAAGTAAAATATTAATATTAATTTCCCCAGTTTATTTTTACTTTTTAAATGGAGCTACTAGAAAATTGTCAGTTGCATACATGGGTTGCCATATTCCTATTGGACAGTGCTGTAATAGCTGTTAAGCTGTTCTAGAATATGTCTGGGGTGATTTTTTAAAGCTGTTAACAGTAGCTAACTCTGGAGAAGGGAACTAAGAAACTTGAGAAGGTTTGGAAGGAGACTCAACTTTTAGGACGTGTCTTCCTGTGCCTTTTAAATTTTTTTTCCACACGCATGTATTACCTACTTAAAGGCTAAATAATTTTTAAAATAATTTGAATTCAAATCAAGTCAATTCTGAAAGAAAATTCTATAATCAAATTGTTATTGTTGATCAGAACCTTGGAGGGTTATGGAGGATTTTTTCTTTATTGTCCAAAAAATAGCTATCAAGTCGTGCTATTTCTGTCACTTGTGTGCGCATGCGCGCATGCACACGCAAGTGGGCATGTGTGTATGTAAATTTTTTTCTTATGGACAGAATTAGAGCTTATAAACTTGGGGCCTTACTTTCCCAGCATAGTAAGGAAAGTAAATTTTATTTAGAGAGAAGAGTAATATTTTTGTGGAGAAAATGAAAATACATTCTCAAAATATCCTGTATTTAGAGGAAGACAGTAAATAGAGTTTAAAACCCTGGCTTGGGACCCATCTTTCACAAAGGATGCAACTTAATGATCCTGTGGTCATTTAAACCAGCAAATTTTTTTTCCACTGACATAAAAATACAGTTATTTGCTTTTAATATAAATTCAGTTTACTTTCCTCTTAGAAACAAAATCAATTTCAAGGCAATAATCTTTAAAATTAAACACTTTAGCTCATCTAACATTTAATTTTCTTTTATGGGGAATTATTCCTTGAATTACAGCCAAAGATCAAGTTCTGTTAATTTCATAATTATCAGTTTTATTACTAATCATCTGGTTTATCACAGTCTTAAAAAACAATTAAATTCTAAAGCAACTCTAAGGACTAATTTGTGTTCAGTTAATAGATTATTTTTCTAATGCTACAAAATGTGATAAATTGTTATATATAAACCTCATATGATAAATTATTATATATAAACCTCATATGTTAATACTCTAATTACAGCAACATCACCATTTAGAATTAGGTTAAGCCATATGTGTGAAACTGTAATTTATAATAAGAAATACATATTTGGTCTTCATTCCCTTTCCTGTCATAGTGCTTCCTAAAAACCTCTGGAATTTTCTAAGTGATTGGAGCAAGACCTCTTCAGCCACACCTGAGTTTATGTGATTGAGGTGAGCCTTTAGGTAACTTATTGATGGGAGCTGGTTGCTAGTGGATCCAAACAAACATGATTAGAACTTTCAGCCCCACCTCCTCCCGACTCCTGACCCCCAGGCTGGGGGTCCTTATACCCACAGGTAAACACTCTACCTGTGCTTTGGTTTTTGTAAATTTCTCTACTGCCAACCCCCTCTCCATTTGTCTTTTTCTTCTCCATTTGGTCCAACACCTTCTAAATAGAATTACAACAGTCTTAACCAAATTTCATGAACTTTCCTGGGAAAGGATTTCTACTCAGAATGTAAGGATTTTTTTTCCCCACTATGGGCACATATCTATGAATTTATGAAAGCCAATGAGATCATTGGGTTTACCTAATACCATTGTTTTTTCAAAGCTAGCCTTTCTCGGTTGCCTATATTTACTATATTATGGTTAGGAAAGGAAATATTTGTGTTGAAAGGGAAAAGAAGACTCCGTGCTTAACACTGGAAAATCACTATTGAAATGCAGCAAATATGGAAATAAAATATACAAGTCTGCCATGGGTAACAAAGGGAACATCTGATTGAGGCAGAAGAAAAGCGAACATGTACTAAAAGGCAAAAGTAATGATAATTCAGACCTGCTTAACCATTTGAACTTGAAACGCTTTGAAGGGTATTTTTGAGGGATAAAAAGATTGTGAACTCCCTCCCCTTGCTTAGAGGGAAAAAATCTTGTGATTCTTTAATGTTTACCTTCCAGGATGTGCAAGTATATCGAAATGATAGTTTTTTATGTATTAATGTTTACATAACTGCTATTTTTGCAGACATTTAAATTATAGAGAACAGCAATTGTTGAGGGGGAAAAAGGTACTATAAATAAATAGAAGCTAGAATTTTCGCCCCTCAGAGGTAAGCTTTTGCTATTCCTAGCACAGAACACTTGTGCTATTTGTGTGAGTTTGTTCTTCAGGCCAGCAAGCCTAGTTTCCCCCCAGATAAGAATGTTGCAAGTAAGAGAACATACAATAGGCTAATAAAACAATTTTTGACTCTCCAAAAATGATGTAATGAATAATATACAGTTATACCTTGGTTTGTGAGCATAATTCATTCTGGAAACAAACTACTCATATTGCAAGACATTGCTCGTTTATCACGTTAAAATGTATTAAAAATGTTTGCTCATCTTTTGGGACACTCACAAACCAAGTTACTTGCAATCCCAGGTTTTACTGTGTTTTTATTTTTGTGGGTATGTTGGCTCATATTAGCTCTCTCTGTCATTTCCGGCAAGAACTAATAAGCATAGTAAGTTTCGCACTGCACATCCTTAGCCTGGGCTCCATGTATGTCCCACGCTATTGGGTAGCTTGAGATTTACATCATAAAATCCATATTTGGAGATATTATATCCTATCTGTGAATCCCTGGATGGGGCTAACCAAGACGCAGTGGGTCCTGTGTGCAGAGGAAGTGGGCTTGAGAGGATGGTGTGGGAGTGAGTGTTGGTGGGGTCACCACACATCCTTTTGGGTAGATAATCTCCAGTTTGGGCCAGTTGCCTATGGGGTGACGGCTTGTATTTCCCCGTTCACTCTAAAACATGTCCTAATTTATTGGATGATCAATTTTATGGTTGCCTTTACCTTAGGATACATGCCGAGGATGGAGGGGAGGCACCTAGCGTACGCCTCCATGAGATTTCTTGTGACACCGCACAGAAAGGCAGTAATAATAGTCTCTGATAGGGACAATTGATGCTTTCTTGGTCTTATACGAAATGTGAGGAGTAGCCTTTTTAAAGAGACTTAGCTATTTCCATTGATCTGTAATTTATGTTGTAAATGACATTGTGCTGGCTGTGTAAACGCAGCACCAACAAAGCCCCCTATCCCTGCTTACAACCCCTTACCTCCCCTACCCCTCAATTGCATTGTATTCTCTCCTAACTCCTACTGCGCTGTCTCTATAGAAACACTGCAGTCCTCCGAGCAAAGAATGATCCCAAAGGGGCATTACTAAAGAAGAGGGAGCCTGGTCCAGGGATTATTCTAATTAGAAGGAAGGAAGAGATGAAGGTGTTCAAGAGATGTGACAAAGGGGAAGTAAAATATTTTGAGGATGAGACTACGTTTGTACACCCGTGTTTATAGCCAAAAGGTGGAAGCAACCCAAGTATTCATCAACAAATGAATGGATAAAGAAAATGTGATATGCATGTACAGAGGGTGCCAAAAAAATGTATACACACTTTTAAGAAAGGAAAAAACTGTATTAAAATTGTAATAATACACACCAATAACAAAAGATGAATACAAGTCATATGTATACATTTTTTGCTTCCTCTGTGTGTCACACACACACAGGGTGCCAAAGAGGGTACCTTAAGAAAGGAAAAAACTGTATTAAAATTACACTGATGGTAACCACTTTGAGCACCTCTTATAATTGCAGAAGTCAAGCGTGGCTTGTATTCACCTTTTGTTATCGGTATACATTGAGTATTACAATTGTAATACAGTTTTTTCCTTTCTTAACATGTGTATACATTTTTTGGCACCCTCTGTATACACACACACACACACACACACACACATCACATCACAAACATACAAACACACCCCGCACAAGGACTATTGTTCAGCCTTAAAAAGGAATGAAGTACTGACACATGCTATAAAATGGATGGGCCTTGAGGATATTATAAGTGAGATAAGCCAGAGACACAAGCAAACAAATACTGTCTGCCCACTCCTTCCAGTAGGCTATAGAAACGTCTTCTTGCCTCCTCCTGCTGTCCACTGCATCTTACTTCACCACCCTCCCCTATGGGCCTACCCCCCCCTGTCCTGATGGATCTCTGAACTTGAACCTGGCACAGATGAATTTTAAATGCACCGGTTGGATGTCTCATTGCTATTTTACCTGAGAGAGCAAGCAGGCTGGTGTTACGGGAGTGGGAGAAGGTTCCATTTTACCCCATCCAGCCACAGATGTTCATGTAAGGGGACCTTCTCTAGGTAATACATTGATGCCGGGGATGACCAGAAGGGTGGGTCTAGCATATAACCCAGCACAGCTGAGCCGTTATGCTGCCCTCAGTTACCCTCCATTGCACCCAGCCCTTCACCAAGCCCGTGCGTCTGCTGTTACTCCCCGTCTCTGCATTTTCCTTGGCCAAACAAACGTCTTCCAGTTCCCTTTGATCATTTTCTCTTTCCATGCCAAAAATAAACCTTGTTATCCCCTATGTCTGGAACATCCTCCCACTTTCCAAACCATATTGTTTTCCATCTCTGCATTGATTTCAAAGTCTTCCTCCTTCAGGTGGGCTTAAGTGATGTCATGATATAATGGCCCTTGTTCTTCGTTAAGACGGTGGTTTTTAAAAACAAATGTACACCTGAAACTAATATAATTTTGTATGCTAACTACTTTCATAAGACATACTTTTTAAAGTTTCATTTTGAATGCATGTAAGAGCCAAGGGATTGTCTGTTTTACTGCATCCTGTGCATTGCAACAGGCAGGCCATGTATGGCAGGAAACTCGATTACAAAGCCTAATTCTGGGTAAATAAAAGACGTCCCCAGAGATTCCTGGGTCTTCTTTATCAGAATGGTCTGGCCAGTTTACTTGGGTGGGAATAATTTGCAGTAAACGTATTTGCGGGACCTGGGCAAGACCTCTCCCTGGTGAATGAAGCAAGAAAAATATAGGGTTGATTGCCCCAGTGCACAAAACGGTATGAGGCACAATGACATTATTTTTTCTTTCAGCTTCAAGACTCTCATATTTCATTTGAATTGTAAAAAAAAAAATGTTCTGTTCACTGGATGGTTTGATTAAGTAAGCATTCTCTACTTAAATGGTGAAAATAAATATCAAGAGAATAATTGTACATGCCAAGCGTGTTCAGTGAGGCAATATGTGTAGGCAGCACTGGAAACAGTGACACAGTGATTATCTGTGCATAACTCGGTCATAATATCATCACTGTCTAGACTGCTAGACAATTAGCATCCAGACACACTATAGCTCAGACTGAGGAAGGCCATTAAAGAATAAAAGAGAGAATAAGGCTATTTGGGAAAGAAACACCCAGTTCATTCTTTTCTAGAAAGGTATGTATTGGAATTTAACTTTGGGTTGAGATGTGCTTTTAGGTTTAGCTTCCTTTTATGAGACCTGGCTTGGTCCCTGTTTCCAGAAATGTAGATAATGAAAGCTCTTTCTTCCAACCATCTGGTTTAATAATTTTATATATATTAAGTGAAAGGCACGTTTCTTTGATGTGATAATTTACCCCAGTTTCCACCTCTTTGCTGTTCTCCATCTATATTGCTTAAAGGACAGATTGCAGCATTTAAGGAAATAACGTTGTAATGGAAATCCCTATACAGTAGACACCATGACCCCCCAAATCCTCAACTTAAAAACACAATCTATATCAGGATTACCAAAAGAAAAAAACAACATGCATGTTCCAAGTCATTGTATTAATATCACCTTTTATCTACTGGAAATTTTGTGTGAGGACAAAATTTGTGTCCTCATAGGAGGACAGGCTACTGTGCATTCATAAATTCTGGATTCTTTATCCTCCTGCTACAATAGCTAGACCACATTTCCCAGTCTCCTTTGCAATTGGGTGGGGTCATGTGACTGAGTTGTGGCCAATAAAATGTGGGCAGAAGGAATTCATGGCACTTCTAAGTTTGGCCCTTAAAACTTCCCACCTAATTCTCCATGCTCTCTGTCTAGTCCACTAACTTATGTTGATAAGAGCTTCAAAGTGCTGGGGGATGGTAAATTGAGGGGAAAAAAAAGTCTGAGTGGCAAGTTACCACTGAAAGAAAGGCAGTCCCACCCAGACGTCCTGAGTTTCTCTATGGCATGAGTGAGAACTATAATTTAGTTTTGTTAAGCCACTGAAAATGTTGGTTTTTTTGTCATAGCAGATAGCCCACACTGAACAATATACATGGGTGGCACTATAGTATTTACTTGGTGTGCTGAAATAGGGAAGCTTTCAGATGTACCTAAGGTAGTGGAAGTCTAGTTTTTAATTATTATTAGTTTCAGGTGTACAAAACAACATAGTGATTAGACATTTACACACCTCCCAAAGTGATAACCTCCCAATCTACTACCCCTCTGACATTGTACATAGCTGTTACAGTACCATTCACTATATTCCCTATGCTGTACTTTACATCCCGTGACTATAGATATTTTTAATTATAGTTGGCATTCAATATTATTTTATATTAGTTTCAGGTGTACAGCATAATGGTTAGACATTTATATAATCTATGAAATGATCCCCCTGATAACTCCAGATAACTCCCATCTGACACCCTGCAAAGTCTTTACAACATTATTGATTATATTCTCTATACTGTATTTCACATCCCCGTGACTATTTGGTGACTACCAATTTGTATTTCCTAATCCCTTCACCTTCTCACCCATCCCCTAACCCCCCTCCTGGGTCAGTTTTTCCTTTGTATTTATGAGTCTATTTCTGTTTTGTTTGCTTGTTTATGCTGAAGTCTTTTTTTCATATGAGTCTAAGGAACTCATCCAGTATATGGATGGATATGTCCCATGCAATTAACACGTTCTCTGTAGAGCATCTGTTGGTTTCCAGTACACAAACTTCATAGAAAGTGCGTACCTTCCAATACAACATTTATACTTACATCCCCAAAGGTGAATACATCCCCATCTACTAATGAGAAAAAAGGTCAGACGAAGACATATTGAAGGGCGTCCTACAAACTACCTTACCAACAATCCCCCAAACTGTCAAGGTCATCAAAAACAAGGAGTCTGGGGAGCTGTCATGGCCAGAAGGAGCCTAAAGACTCCCAATGATCGCATGTGTTGTGGCACCCTGGGTGGGATCCTGGAATAGAAGAAGGACGTTAGGTCAACACGAGAGAAGTCGCAATAAAGTGTGGACTTTAGGTCATAACAATGTATGAAAATTGGTTTATCAGTTCTGACAAAAGTACATAGTAATGTAAGATGTTAACTGGGGGGGAACTGGATATGGACGATGTAGAAACTCGCCATCCCATCATACCGATTTTTCTGTAAATCTAAGCCTCTCCTAAGGTAAACCATTTACTAATTTTTTAAGAAAGTAAATACAACCTTTTTCCCAGAACAATCTTAGGAAAAGTCTCAAATGACTTCCCAGATGCGATGGGAAGTGAATGGAGGTGAAAAGCATGCACTTCGGGTCAAGGAAGGGGTGTATGTACGTTGGGTGTGGCCAGGGCCGAGCGAGGCCCGGTCCTGCACTAACAGCAGCTGTGGTTAGCAGCCACGGCCATCTCTTGGGCGATCAGAAAGCAGCGTTGCAAGCATTTATCATCTTGACCTGACACAGATGAATCGAAGTGAAGAGAGGGAGGAAGGGCCTCCTGTTTGGAGTGGGAATGATGCAAGGTTGGCTTTGTACCATGACAGTCCTCTGAAATCCATTCAGTCACCAATGCATTCGCGTGTGATTTCACTTTGTGTCCATTCTGTCTCGTCTCAGCATCAGAATTATAAGTTCCGTCAAGGACTGTATTTTATTCATCTTGCCCTCTCCTCACCTCACCCCCACCCCTGGCCCCCAGCCCTCATACATATGCATACATGGATACATGCTACCTACACACACACAGCACCTAGCATACAGAAGACCCTCATAAACTTGGGGAGCACGGGGAGGAGACATCATTGCGGGGAAGATGGAGCAAAACAGACATCACAGGCAGGAGGCCTTGAGTCTCCTGCTCAGGACAGAGTTCTTCATTTAGTAGCTGTCCCAGATTTTGGACAGGACGGTTCGTGGAAACCCTGTTACAGGACCAGGAAAGCAGGGAGCCATGCATTTTCTCCTGACTTAATTTTTTTCTTAAACATATATCAGCTCTCAAACTGTTGAAAGAGTTAATGTTTTTTGTGTTTTTTTTTCTCCCTGCAATGAAAACATAACACCAGCGATACAGAAAGCCAGCTTTCAAAGGCAGATGCTGAAATAACAAAGTTGCTTTTAAAATGAGTACTTAAGAAAATGGCCATTTTAAGTGGCATGGCACCAACATGGTTACACCAGTATTTATTTTTCTGTGGAATGTGTGTGTATGTTGTGGGTTGTAAGTGGAACCCTGGCCAATCCGGGCCTGGCATAAAGGAGTCATTTAGGGCCCTTCAAAATCATTAGGACTATTAGTCCTGACTTGAAATGAGTGAAATGCACAAACGCCTTCCTGCCAACTGGGTAACGAGTTCTGCTGCTTTTCAGTCATCAAAGCGAGCTTCTCCAGGCTGAACTGTGTCCGAGCAGAGTGCCTTCCTGTGAACTGTCAGTGCAATGGTGCACATGTGAGGGCTGTGGCCTCATGGCCCTCCACATGGGTGCTTGGGGAATCTGCCATTGGCCACCCTGCTAGTGTCCAGCAAGTGTCCTCACGAGGCAGCATGAACACCTTGCTTTCCCTGGGGGTGGGTGGAGGACGTGAGCACACTCACGGCGCTGGATCCCAAGTAGCTCCCCCTGTATGAGGGGTCATGACCTTGACCCTCCGCTTCTCTGAAGTTGGTCCCCCATTCTCAGCACAACACTGTTTACTTTCCTGAAGGTTAAATTCAGGTGCCACCTGACACCTGCATTACGATAAACCTTTCAAAAACATGCTATATGCATGGGGTTTGGAAGAGAACATTTGGATAGATGAAATGAGCTGTTGTTTATTGTTTTTCTCAACAAGTGTACATGCCCACATCATTCCAAACAATCCCATATAGTATAGATTTGGACAAGCCTCTTCATCTTGCAAGCTCCTAACGATTTTACTTTTTAATGGAGGGATTGGCCTTGGCCAGAGATTTCCAAACTGTGGGTTGTGAAATCCATTTAATGGGTTGCAACCAACATTGAAAAATAAAGACTAGACTAGAATAGAATAGAATAGAATCAGATTTTTTTTTGTAGGTGGGATTTATAAGTAATGGGAAGCCTGCTTTTAAAAATACTTATGTATTTCGGCATATGTCTACTGTGCTATAATGTAAAATGGATTTCAAACTCTGAAATCCGCTGGTAGAGTTGACACCCTAAGGTCTTTCCTGTGGATCAAGGTTCTTTTTCAGTGAGCCTGTTGCCTTTCCTTGCCTCTGCCTCTCCGCCCTTCTTCATGCTCTGGGAGGGGGAGCTCTGAGGATTACCTTCATGGACCCTCTTGCTCTCTGGTGCTGCTGGGTTCAGCTAGCAGCGAACCCCGCAGGACGTGGAGTGAGAGTAGAGCGGTGAAGTCACGCTTCCTTTGGCCGCTCCGCTCTGTGGGGTCTCAGTGGGGAAACACACCCCGCCCATCCCACTGTACCCTCAGCCTATCCTGATTTCAGTGTGCCATCTGTTTCTTCTGGAATTGGGACAAAGGCAGTGAAGTAGCCTTAAATTATAGTAGTGAGGAGGCTTTATCCAAAATAGCTTTATATATAAATTAAAGTTTATAGGGAGGAGGTAAGGGATTATTGTGTTCTATAAAGTGCTCATTTGGTGGTAGGGAGGCTACTGTATAAAAAAAATGTGGGGGGTCGCAGGTGTGGTTCTTTGATGTAATCAGTGCAAATGTATTCTAGCGATTAGCTAGAATCCTGTTTTCTTGACTGAGTGCATTCCCAGGTAATTGCTAGACAATTTAGAAGAAGGATCATAGAAAACAGCATCTAAATGAACACATTTCAGTCTGTCATAGTCTATTAAAATGTATTTTTCATTGGATTTTCAACTCACATGATGTGAGATTAAATTTCCTTTGAAAGCTATTGTTTGACTGGCACTGTTCTAGCTGTTTGGGATACATCAGAAAACACAATGAAGATTCCTGTCTTCATGGAGCTTACATTCTAGCAGAAGGAGACAGAAATTCAACATTATGTAAATGCATTGCATTAAAGGTGCTATGAACAAAAGCAGACTAGAGTGGGGAGGGTTAGGGTTGCTGGGAGGTGGGGTACAAGTTACAGTATTACATAGAAAGGTCAGATTAAGCCTCAGTAAGAGGCAATGTGAGAAGAACCTGAAGGGAGAGATGTAATTGGACACAAAGATGTCTGAAAGAACTTTCCAGGTAGAGGAAACACCCCTACAGCAAGGAGGTTGGATGGGGGGGGGCCCAGGTTCAACATGGAGGCCACTGGAGCTGCTGGGAGAGGGGAGTAAGAGAAGAAAATGTGGAGGAAATGAGGAACGCTTTTCAGAACTTTGACTGTTATTTTTCGTGACATGGAGAACCACTGAAGGGTCTGGGTGACATAAGCCAACTGAAATGATAAATGCTGTAGCTGATATGTTGAGAATAGGCCATGGGAAGTAAAGATGGAAACAGATCTGGTAGGAGGCTGATGGGCTCATCTGGGAGAGACACTTTTGGCTCAGACCATGGAAGTAGCAGGAGGTGGTGAGAGGTGGTTGGACTCTGGACATCTTTGAAGGGAGAGCCAAGAAGATCTCAGTGAGTCGAAGAAAAGAGTCGAGGATGACTCAGAGATATTTGGCCTGATTAAAGTGAGAAAAGCCATTCATTAAGCTCGTATCAAAGGAAACTGTGGCTTTGTGAATCAGCTATAACGCTCTTCCCAAATGATGGAAAAAGTGTCACGGCAGAGATTTGTTTTCCACAGTCACAGTTAAGTATGATCAGTTGGAACCCCTCAGACAGAACACGATTTGTAGAGTTCTACCCTAACTGTTTGTCTTCCCATGTTGATCATTTATTTCATGAACGTTTTTTTTCAGAGGTTCTTGTTTACATGGGTCAAATCGTGCAAGGTGACTGTGGAAGATTTTAGAACGAGCCAGATTGCAAGTTTGGTGCCAGATTTCACATCAAGTGTGTTTGGGTGAACTGCATCCTATTAAAATAACATTTTATAGCTTAGTTCCATGCACGTGGAACTGCCGCTCCACATGCGGGCAATTAACCGCTGATGTATAGACGTTTGTTCCAGCTGGTGCTAAAAAAAAAAAAAGCACATTCAGTGAATTATTTTTTAAGATTTGAATACTTTATAGTGCTGATTGGGCAATAACTAGAAAAAGGAAGGAATATGAAAAGACTGCCAGGTACTGTTATTAATCCCAGAGAGAGGCTCTATAATATAGTCCAGATAACCAGAACTCTTCGTAAGAGGTAGAATTTATAGCCAGAAGGGATTATGTAAATTAGAGAGCTCAACCACCAGTGTTAAACAGTGAGGGAAAATGCGGCCCATGGTGTTAAGTGGCTGAGCCAAAGGCACGTGCTAGAATCCTGGGGAATGGAGTGCGGGCTGTTCTTTTCCCCATCCCCTCTTTCCATCCTATGAAAATGGAGATACAATGGGCTCGTCTTTCAGAAGTCAATAAAATGCCCAGAAAGCCTGAAGACCCAGAGTTCCCAGGGCAGTGAGACCCCTCAGAGAAGCCATGGTCAATTTTGCATAAAATATTTTCCCCCAGTTTCTCTCCTGAAGCCACAGCCTACTCACCTCCAACCTTTGTTTGCCCCATTTTGTGAAGAATTCCAACTGACGCAAAATCAATAGCCTCAGCCCCACCACTCACGAAACAAAGGGCTAGGTCCCTGGTCAAAATCCTGTCACCAACCTCTCTGTCAATCCCCAGACATGGCGGATGGGAGACGCAGCTTTCCTGCCCTCCTTGTCTCCCACTCATGTGACTAGGGTGGCTTTGAGTAATGGGAACATGGCAGATGACTTGCTACTTGCTTCATTACTGCCCCTCCTCAGCGTGGGACTGGGGACATAACAGCCACATCCAGCAGATAACTGGGGTGTCCCCACCTAAGGACTTACCTTATTGGTAAGAACTGCCCATGGGCCCAAACACTGACGATATGGTTTATCTGGTTTTGAACCCCCTCCTGAGGTCTCCCACCCATGCTCTATCACAAAGCTGGGTCCTGGGCATGGACCCAGGGAGTCGGCTTCTGCAGACAAGCCACCAAAGAGCTTGTCTGAGATCAGTCCTAAGGAAATTGATTTCTTATAGTGAGAGGAGTACTAGACCAGGAATTAGGAGAACATAGTTCGGGGAAGAGGAACAATCAGCCTTGCCCTGTGGGCATGTCCTGTAGAAGCTGCTGTTAGCAGCAAAGGACTAGTTAATGTGTGTGTAGGCTCTTTGTAAACAGTGAAATGCTAAGCAGATGTGGGATGAGATGACCAGAAAGCTCTGCTGCCTTTCACTTATGGATAATTCCTCTGAAGTGCCAGAATTTTTCTTTTTTTTTCATTTGTTTTCTCGTGTATTCAGTAGTCACAGTATTTTTTCAGAATTCTAAGATGACCCTGGACATTTCTGCCTGATGATATATAGTCAAGCACTAATCTAGGTGCTCCTGTGATGGGATTGTGCAGATGCAATTAAGGTTCAAAATCAGTTAGCTTTAAAAAAGGGAAAGTATGTGTGGTGGGCCTGACCTCATCAGGTGAAACTTTAAGAGCGACAGGGTTCTTCCTGGTGAGAGGGATTCAATGTGAAGGAGATTCTTTATCGCTGGCTTTGGAAACGGAGGCGATGTAGGTGGTCCCTAGGTGCTGGTGTGGCCTCTCGTGGACAGCCAGAAAGGAAATGGGGACTTCAGTCCTACAACCTCAAAGCAATAAATTCTGCCACCAACCTGAATAAACAGGGGAGCAGAATTGTCTCCCCAGTCTCCAGATGAGAACATAGCCAGCCAACACCTTGATTTCTGTCTCATAAGACCCAGCGCAGAGAACCGAGCCACAGGTTTCTGCCCCACAAAGCTGTGCGGTAATAAATCAATGGCTATTGTTAAAGCTGCGAGTTGGTGGGAATTTGTTACAGAGCAATAGAAAATGAGTACAGTGCTCCTGAAGGCAAGAGCCATGGCATCTAGAGTCTTACATCAACACGAATTAACGCAGTGGCTTCTAGGTTCGCAAGTAATACACCCGTCCTGAATGAGTCAGGTGAAGGCATCACGTGGTTTTCCCAAGCCAGGGACAGACCAGGCTTCTCTGGTACCGCGTTGTATCAGCAAGCCTCTCTCAAAACTGGCAGGAGGTGCTGGCGATACAGCCAATGTTTGCACGGGTCCCCTTTGGTCCTGGGCTTTGCAAAACCAGCTGGAGAACTTGGGGGCCGAGGTCCCTCATCTGTGAATTGCCCTGGTCAGCTGGTCGTCAGTGCTAGAACATCAATCAGATTTCTCATTTAATGAGCGTTTTGCCAGTTTACTCTTTCTTCCTAATGACTTTTCAGTTCTAGGAAGTTCAGACATTGCTGGCGGGCGTGCGTGCGTGCGTGTGTTTTCTTTAAGCAAACATTTTCTTCCCTTTCTTCTTATGCTGTTTTTCAAAGTTTACAGAGTACGAGAAATCATAGCTTGGGCTATTATTATACTAGTGCTCTATTTTTATACAACTTTATATATTTTTTTCTTTTTTATGAGTACAGTACATGACAGCATCAAAATGGATTTTCTCTAACTCCCTCTCATCGGTATAATCCTCTTGAGCGTTTGCTCCTGTTTCTTGCTGTTCTTCTCCTGCTCTATTCCTGCTATTGATTGATTAAAATGTTCCTTGAATATTTTTCAACTTGAGAGAGAAAGGAACCAGTTAGAGCATGGCAGAGCCTACTGGTTCTTCTGGAAAAGAGAGCAAATGCAGGCAGTGCACTTCGAAGTTTTTCAGTCCGTCCAATTGAAATGGCTTGGGCGATACCTACACACTCGGTCTGCCCTCCCGCCAAAATGAACCCCACTGTTCCCTCAGGCACACCTGTGAGAACCTAATCTCCCTGCTCCTTCCTCTCTTCACTTATAAAAAGAGGCAACAGTGGTGCCAACTTCACAGTGGCATCGGAATTACACATATTTATTGTGAAAGAAGTCAGAATATAATGTCCCCCAAAATTCCACTTTGCCTAAGGATTATCGTGAACTGAAGGCAGTTGAGAACTAACTGATGTGGGGCGAGTTCTCTACCCTCCTTTTATCTGTCTAAAAGCAGGGCATACATTTCCCTTTGTGAAAGGTGCTCCCCTCTCCCCCCAGGAGGGAAAAAAGAGGGATTCTTATCACCAAAGACAGGGAGTCCACACTAAGATGAGTTTGCATAAACAGACCTTACTAAAATAGCCCTTATCTTCCATTGGCGACCCTATAGATTTCCTAGTCACTTCCCCACAATTTATCATCTCTTGAAACCCAAGGCCTCTCTCCTTGGTTGAAAGGGGTTATAAGCCCCCAAGTCTAACCATGTATGTGACTTTCACTTATTTTCTATGAACTCCCATACACATCCATATTTTAAAAAATTGTGTGCCCTTTCTCTTGTCAACGTGTTTTGTGTTAATTTAATTCACATTGTGTTAGTTTAGGGGCCTTTAATTGTTAAGGCCCCTAACAATGAACGTAAGAGGGTAGAGGAGAACTTTTTCCTCCTCCACAATGGATTAAAAAAAAATGGTAGCCCAGTGTCAGTCATATGATTAGGTAAATGGTAGCTATCACCATTATAAATTTGCCATCTATGCCTTCCGGTTTTTCAGAAACAAATCATTCACATTGTGCCTTCACACAGCCTCCTCTGCCCTGCAAACCCAGCCTTTCCAGGGCAGGCATTGGTTTCTGCCTCTCCTAATATTGATTACATAGCACTTTGCATAAATGCTGTTCATTCGTAGCTTTCTTATTGAACTCTAAGTTCCTTGAGGACGAGAAACCTATTTAAAATATGTGTGCATCTCCCACTCTAGCTAACTCAGAAACTAGCACTGAAATGTGGAAGCAGGTAGGGACATTGTTACCTTCCTCTGTTCCAGCACCTTCTCGCCTTTGGAAATGTAACCAGATTCCTCCTCTGAAAGGAACCACTGGCTCGCCTTTCAGAATTGAAAATGATGTTTCATGTAGTTCCTGTTTTTTAATACCATGTTTTATTGTTGGAATAAATGTTTTCCCTTATATGAAAGGCCTTTCAAAATTGGGGCCCACACTTACCTATGAAATAGCTAGTTTTTTCTTTCACAGTCTACGCATCTCACACCCCAACCCTTCATGTGCTGTTAGAACCATCTGCTAGACGTTCTTCTAAATCGTGACAGTCCTGCCTTTGTTTATGCTATTTTGTGAGATCCTAACCTCCACCCATACTTCATGCCTGTGTTGAATCACATTTCCCAAAGAGCTCATCCTAATTACTTAAGTCTATTCTCCCTTTTCTTGAATTTTTCTAAATTTCATTATTTTTCTATACTTTCTAACCTCATATTGGGTAAAATGAAGACTATTGTCTGTTTCTATTTTTTAATACATCTTGGGTCTTGCATATTGAGCAAAGTTTTTAATGTTCTAAAGAGCTAAGACATTGCAGGTTGGCACTTTTGTTTCTTTCTTTGCATCCTAGGCAAAAATACTCACAAGGTCCTGTATGAAGCAAGAAGTCATAAATATTGTATGTATTTGAACCTAATTGAAAAAAAAAGTCTAATCATTAATGTTATTAGATATTTACTCTAAGCAACAATGGAAAAGGCATAAGGAAAGAAAATATCTTTGTTAATATTTGGGAGGACAGCAGATGAGATGATGCCCTCCCCCCCGCCAACCCCCCCCTAAAGATGTCAGGTCCTGGAACCCGTAAATGTTAGCTTACAAGGAAAAGGGGGCTTTACAGATGTGATTAAGTTAATGCTTTTGAGGTGGAGACCTTATCCTGGATTTTCTGGGTGGCCTTAATGTAATCACAAGGCTCCTCCTTGTAAAAGAGGCCCGGGAAGAGGAAACACACAGAGGAGGAGAAGATGTGAGCTTCGAGGCAGAGACTGGAGTGATGTGACGCGGCCGGAGCTGAGGGATGACTCTCCTAGAGCCTTGGAAGGGAGCTCAGCCCATCTGACACCCCGATTTAATCCAGGGACACTGTGCTGACCTTCCGGCCTCCAGAGCTTTGAGAGAATAAACCTCTGTTGTTTTGAGCCACCAGGTTTGTGGTAATTTGTTGCAGCAGCCCCGGGAAGCCAACAGAAGTATATAAACTTGAGTATTTTCCCATCCTGTATGTTTCTATTTTTACTAAAAATGGCATTGTACCATGCATATTACCTTTGTCCCATGCATTTAAGTATCCTCAGTAACTTCCTGGAGGCGCTTTTAATGGCTGCATGGAATTTATTGTATGGATAATACAATTTATTTAACCCAGGTCCAACTGTTGCAGATTTTGTAAGTTGTTGCCAATTCTTTATCATTATACATTATATTAAATAACAGTCACTTAAATGAAGCCTTTGTACACATCCATGATATTTTTTAGGATAAAAATCCTAAAAGTAGGGTTTCTAGGTTAAAGATATGTACAGTTCAGAAAGCTTTTCATATCCATCTAGTATATCCAGACATCACTTTTAATATCCATATTTCAGTAACTTAAGGTTCCCATCTACATGATGGGTTTCACACTCCCACCCCTGCTCCCAGTACACACAGTATTTTCTGGGGTCCCCGTGTGTGCCACCTTCGCTGCTCTTAGCTCCTTCCGGCTACCGTGTGGCTGCCCGCGCTCTCATGACACCACTTGGAGAGGCTCGCTCTGCCTCCCTTGCAGGCTCCCGTTATGTACTGACAGTCCTCGTTTGTAGGGTACTTGAAGTGTCCAGAAGCTTCCAGAGCTACAATGCTCAGATTGCTTAATCCATGCTACATTCCATGTTGGAGCTCTTTGTGGGAGGCGGGAGAAAGGGCTCCTCCCCAAGACCATTCCACCGGTGGACGTGAGGGCCACCCCCAGTGCTGCCTCCACCCAGAGACTGTCTCTCAGTTATGTCCACAGCTAGGGAGCTTTTCTGTAATCTGTGGGGCCCACGGCCAAAGGCAAGCCAGACCAGGCCTGTGAATTCAAGTAGAGTAGGCGGAATGTGACCACAGGGAGGGCAGGGAGATGGGACGGGGGAGAGTTGGAGAAGTCACCTGCTTCTCTCTTCCACACCTGCAGTTGTTGACTTGTGGGGATGAGAGCCTGGCGTGGCCAGACCTTTAGCGTTTTCAAGAGGAGCCTGAAATCTCCATCAATATGTAAAATATCTATCTTCGTCAGTATTGGAAAAGTTATACAATGTATTTTAATACTGAAAGGCAACACAAAATACGTTGGCCACAGACTCCAGCTCAGGGCTCCATCCAGGGTGAGGGACCAGGCAGCTTCCATGTGCGTCCCCTCCCCTACCCCTAAGTTCTCTCCCGGGGTCTTTGTTTCTCATCTCCTTGGAACTAAACCTCCAAACATTTCTGTATCAGCAGGGCCCTTCCATTACCTTTTCATAACCAAAAATCACTTTGGGGTACTTTGAAAGTTTTGGTTTTTGTTTTGTTTTTTTCCCCTCTCTCCCATGCCCACAATCCCCCAAATCAGGAACCATCTGCCCTGAAACCCACATTCAAGTCATTGATCCATGTTAAACACAGAAAAGTTGAAACTTTGAAAACACTGAGATTTGTTCTTTCTAGCTGCTACTTTCTAAGACTCCAGAGGTATTGGCACCAGTTTATATGCTGAAGGTAAGCTCGGTGGGTTCTGTGCTTCACCATCTCCTAAACTTTCTTAGGGAGGAAGCAGACCCTTGTCACAGGCACGCTCCACTCCCCATTTCATATATTCCAGGGCATGCACCCTAAAACAGAGGTCTGGCATGCAGTCCTTTCGCCAGGGCACTTATATTCACGTGCGACGTCCTCCCCACATCCCACCCACATCCCACCTCTCCACCTATTAGCCCCACCCCCCCTGCGAATTAGCATAGTGTCATCTGAGGATTGAACCATTCTAAGCTTCTGGGAGGCATGCTTGTAATGCAGTCAGTGAGGCCTCTTAGCTGCTGAAAGTTTCCACATCCCTTATGTCGGTTTTTCCACATCTCTTATGTCTTTTTTTTTTCTTTTAACTTTTGTCTTAGGAAAGAACGTTGAGATTTGTTTAAATAATTTCTGGGAAAAAAAAAGTTATTCTCCTGAGGGGAAAATGAATATGTAGAAAGAACATAAAACGTCCAGACTACACCCCTTCTAAGCTGGTATCCTGAAGTATTTGGTTGATGGAGTCTTCAAATTCCTGAATTGCTTAATCCTCTTTATTGTCTGGGATATTATCTCATCATTGTGTTCTTTAAATACACCCAAAATGTTTGGAGGAAAACTCTGGAAAGCATCAAAAGCATTTGGCTCTATTCCAATTTAAATGATCTTGAAACTCTAATTTAAATGAGACGTCTTTGACTTCTCCCCTCATTTATTCTCTACCTCCAAGTGGTCTTCATGTTTTTTAGCACTAACTTTTTATTATCCTTTAAATCTTTTCTCTTCTTTTCCTTCCTGCTGCTACTGCCTTGCTCCCGTCCTTGGTCAGTTCTCTGAGGTCCCTACAACCACCTCTTATTCCCTGACAGGTCTTTATCGACCTCAGTCCCATCTCCTCATGGCCACATAAACCTGGTCATGTCACCCCTGACAAGCATGGGTCCTTGGATCCTCACGTCGCAGGTGTAACGTCCAGGCCACGGAACAGCGTATCACAAGCACTCTGTGTTCAGGCTCTTGGCTCCATTTTAAGCCTCACTTCCTGCTTTCTCCCAGTGTTTCCAGAATAATTAGATATCCTCCAGGAATTAGAAGTAAGACCACTCTCTCTGAGAGTTAAGCTAGAAATCAAAACAAAAGGGATAAAGATGGAAATCTCCAAAGCTGCCTGCAGTGGACTGGGTCGCCAGCTGTCAACTGTAAAATGACCCAATGGAGCCCACACTTAGAACAGTGATCAATCAGAAGACAGTAGGCCACTCTTCATTTTAAAAATAAAGATAAAAGTATGATGATAGAGGTAAACCAGCTCATAGCAATAGACTTTCAAATGTTCTAGTGTTGCCATCTGCAAGCATATTTCTATTGTGATCATGAATGAACCAGGCTGTTTTAACCCAGAGACATGAACTCGGAGGCTCATCCCCAGGGCTCTTAACCAGGGGCAGTTCTGCGCCCCCAAGGGGACATTTGGAAACACATGGAGGTGTTGCGGTTTGTCACAGTGACGCAGGGGCATTTACTAGTACTTCCGTGGCAGGGCCAAGGGTGCTCATGGTCCTGCAGTTCGCAGGACATGCCTACATCAGAACCAATCGCATATCCAAACTGCCAGTATTGCCCCCACGGAGAACACAGTCTTGGTTCTGGTTTCAGATTCCTGTTGTGGGTCTGCATGCAGGAATAACGTCATGGGGAGCTCTGGATTCACAGGCTTTAAGCCTAATTAAGTAGAAAAGAACTCTTTCTTTTACTCCAATTAAAAAATTCCCAGGAAGAACTCTAATTGGAGCCAATTAGTGCTTTTACCAATCAGTATGGCTGCAGGGACGGGTGCTGTGATTGGCTCAGTTTGGTTCAGCCAAGTTCTGTGACTGTGACGAGGGTTTATCCTCAGGGTGGCTGGGTACAAAGGGGAGCAGGAACAAAGCAGATGGGGTACCAGGTAGACACAAACAGTAGCCATAAGAGCCACTTTCTCTCTCAGTAGAGTCTATAGAAAACCTACATCCTCACCTGAACCTCGGGTCTTGTCCGCTATTGTTCTAAGGAACTGAACAACTCTTAACAATTAGTCTTCTAGTCAATGTCAAAGATTCTAACCAAGTGTATGAGATCCTTAGGGCTGCTGTTACAAAGTACCATAAATGTGCTGGCTAGAAACAGTAGTAATTTGTTCTGTTAGAATTATGGCGGCTGGAAGTCTGAAACCAAAGTGTCAGTAGGGTTGGTTTCTTCTGGAGGTTCTGATAGAGAATTCATTCCATGTTTCTCTCTTAGCTTCTGCTGGCTGCTGGCACCTTTGGAATTCCTTGGCTGGAGGCTTAAAGCCTCCATCTCTGCCTATGTCTTTATGCTTTCTCCTCTGTGTCCCTGTCATTCAAATCTCCCTTTCTTTACTCATTGAAGGACACTTGTCATTGGATTTAGGGCCCATCCTCATCCAAGAGGATCTCATCTTGAAATCCTTAATTACATCTGCAAGGACCCTATTTCTATATAAGGTCACATTCAGAGGTATAGATGTTAGCACATGGGCATATCTGTTGCGGGGGACATTATTCCACCAGCTACACTGAGCAAGGTGATTATATCTCCAGGAATCCAAGGTAGTTCTTCCCCTCCTGAGTGACTTGGTTCTCCAAATTCCTAATCTATACCCGTAGAACATGAATCATTCATGACAAACACACTTTCTAAAAGTAAAGCGTTAGAACAAATGTGTGGATGGAGAAAATGATCCCAATTAAGCTCTCTTTTGTGACAAACCTCTTAGAAAAGCATTAACTCTAATCTTCAGTGAAAAGCATTGTAAAATCAAGGTTGGATGGGAAGATGGTGTTCGAAATGGCTTGGGTTCCCTTTAATGGAAGAAAGAGAGGCAAAATTCACTGTGATATGATATGCTTTTAGCCACACAAGGAGTCAGGGTCAGAGAATTAAGTGAAACCAACAAAACTGTGGCCAACTGTGGTTTTGTTTGCAGGAGACTTTGTGAATTATCAATGGCCCGGGAGATGGAAATGTTCGCTCTCCATTCATGATACCTTCGGCGTTTGTGTGAACCAGGCTCTCTCTGGCCTTCGGGATAGTTTTTTTCCTTTTCCACCTACTTTTCTGTTTTATTCTTTTGTTATTAGAGTGTTGAGAAAAGGGTAAGAAATTATGCCTTTGGCTCGCACTGGTGACAAGAACTCTCTTTGGTTTAGCTAAGAAATTAGCACATAATTAATTGTACTCTAAAAATGATAATAATGTTTCCCAGATCTTCACATGGCTTTCTCTACCTGTCAGTCAGGGCTTGGCTCAAAAGTCACTTCCTCATAGAGCCCTGCCCTCTATCTGAAGCAACTCCCCATCGCCCTCCACCTATGCCCTCTCGCCACCTACTAACGCTGCCACTCTCTATCCCTTGCTTTATTTTTCTTCATGGCACTGGTGATGTATAACTGGAGGTATATTGACTTGCTGTGGTCGGTCTCCTTTCTAGACTGCAAGGTCTGGGAGGGCAGGGATGTTAGTTATCTTGTATACCCAGGACCTAGAACAGTGCCTGGCACATGAGGGTCTCCAGTCAATATTTGTTGAATGGATGAGCAAGTTCATGTGTGAATCCCTTCATTGTGAGCCATGTGCACTGACTTGTTCCTACTTCAACATGGATGCTGAAAGGAGTCAGAACACACTGCTTCCCTGGTGAGAAGCACAGCAGTTTGGAAATTAGACAGGCAGCATAAGACACGGGGTTTAGGTACCTGGGTGCTAGGCCTTTGTATTATTGTCTATAAAATAGCCTGATAATGGTGCCTACCATGTAAGGTAGTTATTAGGACAATTAAATGCCATTGCCTATGGTGGGGACAGAACCTGGCACATTGTAGGCACCCAATAAATATTGGCTAGTATGGTGCCCCTTTGTCAGATGAGGACACTAGACTTAGAGTGAGTTAATGTGAGCAAGAGAACGCAGCATTGCTAGGTGGCAGAGGCAGAATCTGAACCCAGCTCCGAATTCCTCTAGGGTCTGAGTCAGCTTTTGGCAAGCACATCAGCTTACTTGATGCATTATTGGAAGTAGACTTGAAAGAAATTGGGAGGATGTCAAAAAGTGCTCTAGCAGTCTGAATGGTGGAACATTCAGTGCTACAAATGACACTGCTACAAATGAGTCACCACTAGGACATTGGTCAATATGGGGAAACAATATTGGCCAATGTAGGAAAATACATCACGACTATGCAAAGCCAATTCTGGTGGCTTTCATGTTGATGTCCCAGAATTGGTGATGCTGTATGAGCAGGCCCACCTATACCAATTTACCTAAGCAAGTTTCAATATTCAACATTCTCTAAGCTTACCTTAGACAATATATTCTCTGCAAATGATGAGAGAAAGGTTTGGTTCAAGCCATGGTATTGCATGACAAAAAGCAGAAGTCAACTGCATGACACAGCCTGGCCAGTCCTATTCACTTACAATAATTGTAGGCCGAGATTTCTACCTCGCGTTTAGCACAACAACTGTGTATCTGCTGTCCTTTGGGCAGTTACTTCTTGGTGATCTGCTTCTTAATAATCTGAAAGTCAGACACATCGACCCGTCTCTTCAACCATGTCTTATCTTCCTGGCTGTGTCTTGTTTCGCCGACTTTCATTGGAGCACAAACCAATTGCACAGTTTTGGAACGTGGTGAGGCATATGCTGGGAAAGAGGATGAGATTATCATTTTTTCCAGAGATGATGTGCAATGCAATTGTGATTCAGAACTGAGAACTCAGCCTCAGAGTGGTACCGCATGTCCTAGGTACCCTGGTGATCAAAGCTTAAGGATGTCTGGAATATTGCCACCAAGGTCTTGAAATCCAAGCCAGAAGCTGGATCATTTTTATCTGTTGATCTTCCTTTCTTATGTGTGGCTTTTAGAAATAAAATGTATTGAAGACAGTTGACTACTTAGCTGTAACAGGAAGAGATAAAAATAATTTGCTTACATATTTACACATTTACCTAACCACTGACAATTCTGAAATTATCAAACTGAAAAACATACCACTTTCCTCTCATTGGTGAAACAATTAAATAACTGCTCTAACACAAAATAGTATTAATACTTCGAATATGTTAGTTTCCCAAATGCTGATTTCCTGATATTTTGCAGAAATGTTAATGGATTTCCAAGCTGATTTATTTTTATTTGATTTCTCTCTGTCTTTAGGGTCTCCCGAGAATATTCACATAGTTTTCTTATAAACGTTGTTCACTGTAAAAAGAAGCACTTTCTCCTTTCTAGCCTGGTTGCTGGGAATTCGTGTTATGCTCTAAAATACTAGAACATTGCACGTTTATAAATACATTAGTTTATATTCTCCCCTAACTTACACCTCTTCTCCACACATATTATGTGTCCTATGTTACAAATATCTTAAGTGACTACAACTTCCACGATACTTAGAAAAATATGTTTTAAAAAAATATCCAGGAAATTACCTACCACCCCATTAGTATTGCTATTAGAATTGTGCTCACCTTAGAGAATATAGCAGACAAGTGTTCTATGCAAATTCCTAGTGATCCTGTATCTTTGGAGAGTTCTAGAGCCCACTTCTAGCAAGCACACAGTCAGGGCTCCTGCACCAAGTGTTAAATGCTTAATATACTTAGGGAGACCTCTGGGCTGCTGCTCAAAGCTACTGTGAATGCTAGCTGGGAGAATCTCCTTGGGTAGAAAGCCCTCTGGTTGCCAGGAATGGGAAACGCCATATTGACTATTGCATTCAGCTCTTCTGAGATGTTTTGTTACTGTTGGTGGCAGAGTACAGAGAGCTGCCATTTATTAATTTCCTTTGATCTACTCTTTCCCAGGATCTGTAGTATGCTCCCCTCAGTCAAGCGATGGCTGACTCATATAAATGTTTTGGATTCATCTGGATTATGGTAGGAAGAAGATGTCCATTTTCAAGTCTGTGGGAGGAAAACAGATTTAGTTTTGAAAAGAGTGAAGACAAGACAGGGCTAAAAATAATTGCTCTGACAAAAAAATAATAAAAAAGAATAGTGTTACAGCCACATTACTTCGGAATTTTAAAACAACTTTCCAGATTGTTTATTAAGAATTAACTCTCTCCAATCCACATGAAATCACGGTGCTAAGAACTCAGGTACTTCCTGTTTAAGATGCTTGCCTTTTAATAATTGAGTCAGGCTGACCTCAGAACTTTCAGGATCAGAGATTATGTCTCTCTGGTGCACTGTTTCTCAATCTTAGAATAATTGGCATTTGGGGCTGGGACATTTTTTGTTGAGGGGGGAACTGCCCTGTGCATGTGGAATGTTTAGCAGCATCTCTGGTTTCTGCTATTAGATGGCACTGGAGTTCCCCCTCCTCTATTTGTGACAACAGAAATGTCTCCAAACATTGTCACCTATCTCCTGGGAGCAAAATTACCTCCCAAATAAGAATCACTGCTTTAGTGCAAAGATAGCAATACATAATCTGCAACATCTAACCTAATTCTTATTGGCTGGCTACAGTTGTCTGGAGGACTAAGTTGAGGAAGGTTCTGAGGGCTCATCTGAAACAAAGGTCTCATCTTGGTCAATTAGCAATGTCTTCCACCGGTTTGGGAGTGCTGTGTTAGTCAGGGTTCTCTGGAGAAACAGAACCAAGAGGATTTGTGTGTATGTATTTACATACCTACATATAGCTATATCTATTTATCTATCTATATATAGAGAAATTAATTTTAAGTAATTGGCTCACATAATTGTGGGGGCTGGCAAGTCCAAAATCTGCAGGGTAGGCTGGCAGGCTGGGGACCTGGGGGAGAGTTGTTGTACATTGTCTGTTGGCAGAATTCCTTCTTGCTTAGGGGAGTCAGTCAATGTTCTATTAAGGCCTTTAACTGATTGGATGAGACCCATCCACATTATGGAGTGTAATCTCCTTTATTCAAAGTCTACTGATTTAACTGTTAGTCTCATCTAAATAATAACTTCACAGAAACATCTAGAACAATGTTTGACCAAATATCAAAGTACTTGGCCAAGTTGACACATAAAATTTAACATCAAAAGTGCCTTAACACCTCTCTAATTAAACACTTTAGACTGGAGCCTGGAATAAACTAAGCTTCACCTCTGTGTGTGGTCAACACTAGCTGTGTCCACTGGTGGGTCTTGGAGGAGAGACACTGGCCGTATTATACATCCCAGGGGCAGTATGCTGTGCCCTTGCTGCTCTAGTCCAATCAATATGTCTGACTTGACAATGGGAAGAAATCGGAAAATGGCAATTAAATCTAACACACAAATTAGAAGAGAAGGAATACCCACTAAAAAGATGAAGGTAAATGTACCCTGGACTGGGAGGGGAGGATAGATTTTTAAATGGAAATAAAATATAGTAATACCTTGGTTTGCAAGCATAATTCGTTCTGGAAACAAACTACTCATATTGCAAGACATCACTCGTTTACCACGTTAAAATGTATTAGAAATGTTTGCTCGCCTTGTGGAACACTCGCAAACCAAGTTACTCGCAATCCAAGGTTTTACTGTGTGTGTGTGTATATATATATATATATATATATATATATATATATATATATGCTGCAACAGATGAATCTCACTGACACAAGCTTGAGTGAAAGATGCCAAAAACAAAAGTTAAAGACTAGAAGATTCCATTTCTATCAAACAAAAAAACTGGCAAAATGAATCTATGGCGTTAGAAGTCAGGATGATGGCTGCCCAGGTGGGCTTCCAGGGTGTCCGTCGTGTTCTTTTCTTTAGTTGAGTGCTCAATACATGAGTGGGTTCTGATTGCAAAAATCACCAAGCTATATTTATTATGTATACACTTATCTGTATGTGTATTATACATGAACAAAAACGTAAATTACAAAGGCACAAGTGGCAAGGAAATGAGAGAAGGAGTGAGAAGAAAAGAAGGATGGAGGCAGAAGAAAGATTATATTATCAAACCATAGACCAGCCTCACTATTTGTTTTACCTACTATGTAATATTTTAATACTAGTTATGTTAACATTACAGATTTACTATTTTTAATCAAGAAAATGAGGGATCTTTAAAATACCGACAATATCCATTTTCGACAACTGATTCGGTAACCAGGACCACAGGACCCAGGAGGCCCTGACTAGGAAAGTTTGACTTTCAAAGTCATTAGCAAACCAATGACTTGGGTTTGTTCTGTGACAGGTGAATAAATGCCTCCCCAAATTCCAGAACTCAGCTAACCTAGATAAATTTCCTTTTTAAGTGGAAAAAATGGATTACCTAAACATGAGCAGAAGCACTGTGCTAGCAAGAACAAAAACTCTGGCAGACTCTTCATCAATACCTGTCATCAGGACCGGCTCCATTGCCTACTGGGTTGACCAGATGGCCTCAGAGGTCATTTCGGCTCCTCATGTTCTGTAATTTCTATATTCCAGCATCATGCATGAAGCAGCCAGTCAAATCATTGCTATAATGCAGTTTTATAACGTAGTGCTTTCCTTCCATGCTTAGCTTCTCCTTTAACAAGGAAAACAGAGACCTCACTGCTCACAAGCAAATCACTGTTTTGTTTGGTCTGAAGTCAGATGGGAGGCCTCCAAGGAAAACTCGCTTTTAGCATTTTCCAATTAGAAAGTGCTGCACACTGCACTAAGAAACCATGTCCTTTCCCATTTTCCATTTACTTTTATTGCCATTATTTATCTGGGAGTATCATATTTCAAGAAAGACTTTTTCCCTAACCAAAGGGAAAAAAAATACAGTTTTTTTCTAAAAAAAAAAAAAATCCAGCACACTCAGATCCAGTAGGATGTCTATCATTTTCAAGCTGTGACAATTTTTAAGGAGTTTTGAATAAGCGGATATTAGGAAGAGTGGTAGCTTATAAAAGCAGCTTGCTGGATAAAGACCTATTTGGAAAAGCTTTTAAAAAGTGCATTATTTATCCACTGGAGCTGTCAGGTTACCACGTTACTCAAGGGAAGGCAGATTTTCTTGTTTTTAAAACTGACTAAAGCTTTTCTTAAAACAGGCTGTTGGCTGGAATCAATGCAGAGAGTGGCCTAAAAAGATGCAGGACGGCCTGGCCTCGCTGGTACCTAAATAAATTGTCAGCCCAAGGTCATGCCTTCCATGGGTATCAGAAGCTATTTTCAAGTGGCCTTTATTAAATGTGACCTGCTCGAGGCCCAAAATATAGATGCAAAAACATCTTTGGGATGGGAAGCCACTCCAAGAAGCTTTTCCTTGCAATACTTAAGGAAACAGGAGCACAGTTTAAATGTCCAGTGTCACAGACTTTGATTATTAAGAATCTTTTTAATTGCAATTTTGTTTATGTAACTGATTGTTCAATTTAAGCAAAATTGAACATAAAATATAATCAGCCTGTACTCTTCTTTTTTCCTTCTCTGTTGAACAGAACAATGCTGCAGTCTGTGACTTGCTATTCTGTTGGAAGTGTCCAGAAAACGTTCTAGGGAGCTCAGGCACAACTGTGGGTATTGTTCCTTAATGGAACTAGTGGATCATTAGTATAAGCTTGGTGATGCTGCTGTAACAAACAAGCCCGCAGTCTCAGCGGCTTAAACTACCACAGAGGTTTCTTTCTTACTCAGGCAAAGTCCACCATGGCTTTGGGAAACTCCTCAAGGCATCTGTCCTCCACGTAGCAGCCTGGCAGCTTCAATCCTGAGTTGTACCACCACCAGGCCTTTTTCACAGCTGTTGCAGCAGCAATCGCAAGATCATGGCACTTGCCTTGTAAACAAGGAGCAGAGCTAGCCCCATGGGTCCAACCGACTGGAAGTGGCAGGAAAGTAGGATTGCCATGGAAAGACAGGAGAGCCAGACAGAGAAGAAGCCCCCGAAGTTCTACTACAGTGGGAGAAAGGAAGCAATCTAATTATTCACCGTTTAGATAGCACGTTGTGTGCACACACGCACCTGTGTGAGAGAGGTTGCTTGAGAGGGAGGTAATTGTATGTAGGCGGCAGTGTGATGGTAGTAGGTATTTTTCTGATCTGAAAATGAATTAGAAGTGGCCTTGTGCCTAGGTGATGCATAAATAGTTGATCATGAAGGTGTGTGAGTAGTGTTGCTAGAACCTAGAAAGTAGGCCGTTCAGCTATTTGTATTCTTATTGTGTTTATTGATTGATTGATAGAATAGGAGACTTGCAAAGATATTTATTTTAAAACTGGAACTATTTAAATGGAAAAACAAAAAACCAATAAAACAAGTATGTGTAGGCATAAAAAAAAATTATCCAGGAAGGCTCTTCCATATATATAATTCTAAAACTGGTTCTCAACCAAGGGCAGTTTTGCAGCCCAGGGAACCTTTGGCAATATCTGGACACAGCTTCCTCTGTCATAACTGGGAGTTGGGGTATTACTGGCATCACTGACAACTCTCAGGACAGCCCTAAAAACAGAACAATCCGGCTGGAAATGTCAGTAGTGTTAAGGCTGAGAACCCTAACCTTAAGTTCAAGGTTGTGACCCTCGTTGTGTCATTGTAGGAAGGTTTTTTCTGGTTTAAGTTTTTCCATTTATTAGCAAATGACTTATTTTCATCCCTCATATATTTAAAGATTGATAAATAAAAAAGTACAAACATTGGAATAACTATGGGTCCCACAAACACAGAGTTCCCATACACCTAAGACATTATAAACTTTCAGAGGTACCCGATGATGTCACTTATTCATTCAACAGATGTGTAGGTATTCCCCGAGCACCTGTCATGCTGTAGGCAATGTGTTACACACCAGCTGCGTGGAGATGAGCAAGACACAGCAACCACACCCAGGAACCAAGTCTGAAACAAACACATAAACAGAATCCAGCCATCTTTGGTGGCCGTTATGGGGGAGGTTTATCCCAGGAGCCATGATGACTTCACTCAGGTATGTGAGTGTGTGTCTGTGTATGTAATGTGTACACGCGTACACATAGACACCAATACACTCATCAAGACATTTGAATCTAGTCATACACCACAAAATACCTGCCAATGTACATGGGATTATAGTCTTTAGTTTCTTCATAGCTTTGGGGAGACCTTCCTTTATTCACAGCAGATAACCTCTGGGGTTTATGTGATGGCTCTGAGCATGGAGTGGCCCATCAAACACTTGTTACATTCTCAAGTTAAAACAGAGATGCCATGCTGATAACTTCAAGAGATACAAAACATTATAGACAAGCAGAATTCCCAAAGCATTGAGTGTGTGCTATGCTTTCAGATTTATACAAGGAATATTTCTTTGGTACCCACTCTGCGCCAAGCACAGGGACGATATTATAAAATGTGGGGAAAGGTATATACAGCACTGTTCGTGACTTCGAAGGAGGGACGGCAGGCAAACACCGAGAAATAAGACGGCAGGGAGGGCGGAGAGGAGGAGGAAGGGCTGGCAGGACTGAGCGCTCACTGAGGGCTGACAGGAGGGAACTTCTGACTTGGGGCTGTAACGGTGTTTGGTTATTTGTGTATGGACCACCCTTTCTTTACTTTGCCATATTCTCCACTGTCCTCCCAGCTTATGCTTGGCATGTAGTAAATGCTCAGTCAATACTGGTTGAGTGAAAGAACGGGTGAATGGCTGGGTCTCAGTCTGAGTTTTAGATGAATTGGATGCTCAGCTGGTTGCCTCAGTGAAGTGGGGACAGAGTAAGGAAGGAGGGAATGACTTTCACGGTTTCCAGAGCTCTTACAAGACTTGAGTTCAGAGGAGATGGGAGAGCACCGAGAGGATCGGGAAGGATCGCTCAGGCTCTGACAAAGGGGTGACCCACTTGGAGCTAGACTATGGGTCTTAACCTGGTGGAGTTCAGAGGCTCAGGTAAACTGTGATGGGCCTCAGACTAGGGCCCCCAAGATCCCCCTGGTCTCCCCAAGCCCCAGTAAATGTAGAGTTGAAATTTGAATCTGGCTTTGCAAAAGGAAGTGGCTCATCCTCAGGAGAAAAGATATTCATTTAAATCTGCATTGATTCAAGAGCTACATTTATCATAAAAGCTTTTAGGGAGTTTTCTGTGAAACTTACTAGACACAATGTTCCCCTGTAGCAGCCCCCCACATGGGTGTAGTGGTCACCAATCCTGTGAGGCAGAATCAGCCCATGCTTTCTGATTGATGTGTAATTCGCATAGCGTAAGCTCACCCTTTTGAAGTATTCAGTTTAGTCGTTTTTAGTACATATTCAAAGTTGTGCAATTCTTACAACTATCGGATTCCAGAATTATTTTCATCATCCCAGACAGAAACCTCATCCATACCCGTTAGCAGTGTTCCCCGTAACCCCCTTCCCCCAGCCCCTACTTTCTATCACTATGGATTTGCCTATTCTGGACATTTCATATAAATGGAATCATATAATACGTGGCCTTTTATGACCGACTTCTTTCTTCAGTCCTTTATGACTGACTTGGCATAATGTTTTCAAGGTTCATCCATATTGTAACACATGTCAGTACTTCATTCCTTTTTTTATTGCCAAACAATATTCTATTGTATGCATACACCACCGTTATGGTCTGTATTGCTGCCACCAAAATCCACATGTGAAAGTCCTAATCCCCAGTACCTCAGAATGTAATTGTGGAGATAGGGTCTTTAGAAGGGTAAAATTAAGTTAAAATGAAGTCTTTAAGTTGGACCCTACATCAGTGTGACTGGTGTCCTTATAAGAAAAGGAAATTTGCACGCAGACATGGGCATTCACAAAGGAAAGGCCACATGAAGACCCAGCAAGAAGGCAGCTGTCTACAAGCCCCGGAGAAAGGCCTCGGAAGCAACCAAACCTGCCAACACCTTGATCTTGGGCTTCTGGCCTCCAGAACTCTGAGAAAATAAATTTCTATTGTTTAAGCCACTCAATATACAGAATTTTATGAAAGGCAAAATCATACAACCACATTTGGCTTATCCATTCATCAAACAATGGACAATTAAGGATCAGATACTATTTTCAGGAATACTCCGTCTGGCTCTGACATGTCAGGTCCAGTTCAGTGTGTCCTGAGGGATCTGGAAGTCCACCACCCCCCTACCCCACCGCCCACCTCCCACTACTGGGCCTGAGTCTGTGGGAGCTCGTAGGGCATTAAGTACCAGCGTGGCAGACTGGCTTCTAATCCAGTTTCCTCCAGATGAAGGTTCATGGACGCACACCTTGTGTGGTCGTGAGGATGGGTACTGTGATTTCATGGCCCTGGAAATGCCCACCTGCACAGAAGTACTTCTTTCCCTGCCTTGGCAAGGTGCTGCCTGCGTTCTTGTCTGGCTATATTTACTCCAAAGGCAAGATCTGATGGAAGGTAACACAGGCGTGTCTGAGTGTACAGAAGGATTCCATGGAAACATATGCCCTCACCTGCCGCAGGACTGTGTCCTGGGTGGGCACCTGATCTCTACCCAGCACAGATTACAGTCAAGTTCATCACCATGTGGAAAGACCTGCCTAGTCTGGCCACAATGGGATAAGACAGAGAATTGACCTTGGAGGGGTTATGGTACATGGAGGCAGAGACTCAGGCTCAGGGCAACTGAAATGGGCACATGAGGCTCTGTGCAGAGAGGGCAGCCAGGCCAGTTCAGACCTGAAGGAGTGCAGAGTGAGACACTACAATGCAGTGTGCAATTCTCACCTACGGCTTTATATCCTGCTCGTGTGTGCTTACGTACCGTGTCAACAAGCACACACGAATATAACTATATATGAACATAATTAATAAGGTGTATTATTCTCACTTGCAATGTAAAGAGGGGTTGGGGATGAAAAGTCATCTTGGATTCTAAAGGAATTTTTTCCTGTTCCCTTGATCTGAAGTGAGAACCAAGTTCCCCAGGCTTACCCGTTGATGATGACAGTTGCATACTTTCCTTACACTGTTAAATTTCTCCTATTAGGAAACTCTCCCAGACAGCCTAGTGATAGAGAAAGTGGCAGTGTCTCTATTGGGGGTGTAGTTCTTTGCTTTCTGGCAGGTCAGCCTAGGCTTAGTATGATAAGGAAGGTGAGAGTCAGCATGCAACAGGTAAGGTGACCAATCACCCTGTCATCATGTGTGTGTGTGTGTGTGTGTGTGTGTGTGTGTGTGTGTGTGTGTGTGTGTCAGGGTGGGGATCACGCATGCATAACTGAGACTGTGCTTCTACCCAGCCATCCTTTTATGGGATCTTGGATACTCAGGGCTGTTTGTGTAATTGCTTCTTGTAAATGAGTTCCTACTCTGCAACACTTTACAGTAAACCACTTTCCTTTGCCATCTGGTATCCAGTTGTTTTAACCGGGTTTCCAGGATTTGCATCAGTCATTTACAAGAACCTTTTTAACCTTCACACAATGAAATAATTGAAGTCTATCCTTTCAACTTCACATTTGTCTGAGGAAGGCTTTGAAATCAAGGAATGGAGGGGCCGAAAGATGGGATGAGATGAAAAGGAAAGGGCTCAGCTCTTCTGCCTCTGAGATGATCAGAGATTCTGCCTCTGAGGTCAGGGGTCGCAAGGCTGGAATAGGTTATCACCTCTGCGAGGGGCTCATCCAGATGGAAACTCTCTCTTGCAGTGGTGAAACGGGGAGGCTGATAAGCTGGGAAAAAGAGTGTCCTCCTTTTGACCCGCGTCCCAAAATCCTCCTGATATGAACTGGTGTCCCCTTGTCCTTGCTTCTCCATTGCTCGCCCTTTTCTTTCTCCTGCTTAAACCATGAGTTCCCTGCCTTGCTCCAAAGGAGGGGGAAATGAAGAGAAATCCAGACGTGTGACTTGTCTTTGTCAGTGCCCATTTCACTGAGTAATGTATGCGGAGGGGGATTAGGACCACTGGATACAATGGGTGGCTTTCACCTACATTCTCCGGCAGCCCAGAATTTAAAGCGCTTCAGTTAGAGGCAGAGATAGGTCAAAAGCATTTGGCTCTTTCACTATCTGGCTACCCCACATCTGTCTCAGTTCTAGTCCTAATGACAATAGATGACACAGAAGCCTAAGTAAAGGGAAACTTTAAAAATAAACTCTCCTTCTTTCCTGAGAAAGGCTTTTTTGAAGTGTCTGTTATTTAAGCCTTATTCCCTTCATGACCTGCTAGTCCTTTGGGCAGGAGCAAAAATTCATTTCTGGCTGAAAGAAACCACAATTTGCTTGGGTTATTCTGATTATGTCCTGATTAAAAATTCTCATACTCCCCAAATAACTTAGTCAGAAAGTGATTCCTTTTAGTTTATCAAAAGGTCTTCTTGAGAGTTTGAAATGCTTTCCTCAGGAAAGGTTCCCGTACTCATTTATCTTCCTGTCTTTCACTTTCTGGCTCCCGGGTGTTAACGAGAACTCGCTCTTTTAGGGGGAAAGCATGGAACAGGTTCATAAAAAGGAACAATCTATGAAACGTGAGTAAAACTAGACCCTTACAGCACATCTCACCTAGGGTATCCATCCAAAAGACTCCCCAAGCCTCAGCGAGGAGATATGTGGGAGCATTTGAGTGCCAGTGGAAACACACCCAACTGCAGGAGAGCTGAGCAGTCATGCAGTTGTTCCCTGTCCTTCTTTGGGGAAAAGGGAATTGTAACCATATTGTCCAGGAAGACTTCCCAGACATACCTTCTGCACGCTTTTCTCCCGAAGTCCCGCCCCTCGTAACATTTCTTCCCTTCCTGCCTGCTCTCTCTCCAGGCTCCCCAGACTCTACCCTCTCTGGCTCTTCAATGGTCCTCCTTACTTTCCCATCCCCCTTCCCGACCTTTCTTCTTTCTTCTCACCGGAAACCCCTTGGTGAACTCTCCAGCAGCTCCCCCCTCACTTCCCATGACAAAGGTCTCCTGGCTGATCCAACAGACCTACGATCCTACTTCCTTACAAGGCTGGAATAAGACAGTGACGCAGACACTCGGAACTGAGTGTTGTCCGGCTCAGCGGAAGTGAACGGGACCAAGAAAAAGATGTACCCATGCTGCAGGGAGTGAAGCCCAGTGGTTGCTCCCCGTACTTTCAGGGCACTTCTGGCCACGTCCTCATGTATTTGAGACTTTGGTGCAGAGTTTGTAGGTTGCCTGCTGCCTCGAGGGGCCCCTTGTCAACCACATTCCATTAGATGAGAGGTGAGGACAGCCTTCCTGGAAAACCTGGTTTTCCATTTCTTTCTTTGTTTCTCAGTCTTCAACTTCATTCTTCCGTCTTATTCATTTTTCTGGCTTCTTTAAACCACACAGGAAAATATACCTTTGCACCCAAAGAGAAACTTCAGGATGCAAAGTGTGGATAGGTTTGAGTAAGAGTTTATATTGTTGCTGTTGTCTGTGAACATAATTAAACAATGCTTCCCTCGCAGTATTTCCTAATCGTGTTTTCTAAACCAGGCAGGCACAGACTAGCTCTTAAGTTGGAAACCATGGCCATCCATGCATGGGGCCCTCCTGAACAGTTACGCCTTGCAGGATTTTATTCTAAAGAAAATGTGGGGTTCGTGGAGGAAGTGGACCCTACCATGGAAGCCACCATGGAGAAGTTCCACCCAAGAGGCCTGGGTTTCCTTGGGGCCTTGGCTGTTTAAGCCAGGGGTCTCTATGGGGGTGATGTGTTGCATCCCCACGAGCTCCTGAATACCCAGACTCACCTGTGAGGTGGGAAGTGGAGTTCCAGAAAGTGTGCGTAGCTTTTACCTGCTCACCAGAGACGTCTATGTAAGAAAGAGACTTCGTGTGGTGACCACACTCTAAGGTATATAAATGTTGAATTATTATACTGTGCACCTGAAACTGACAGAATATTGTGTACCCGCTAGACTTACATAAAAGAAGAGAGAAAGGTAAAAAGAACCACTGCACCCAAGAGCTTCGTCAGTTCTAAGTGTGATGCACATGATCAGAAAGTGACATCAGAGAAAACTTCCTATTAGCGCAGACGGCGACGGCCGGTTGAGAAAACTGTTCTGTTTAAGGACAGCATGGGGATTCAACAGTATATTCACTCGGCAGTTTGATGGGACGCGGTGTCTTCATACAGGCAGGCACCAAGCATGTTCTAGCCGCTCACAGACTTGAGGAAAGTGCTTTCCGTGGGGTGCTTGGCGGCTTGCCTGCTGGGGCGCCTTCCTGCGTTCTTTCGCCCGGGCATGATTACCCTTTAAGGATGGAATAGATGTGACATGAATCGGAGCCTGTGCTGAAGCCCACGTCCAGGGTAAGCAGAGCAGGCCTGGCTTTTTACTGCTTCGTGTTCCAAGTGAACGTTTTGCTGAGAAATAAGAAGTGTAACCAAATATTACAGGGAACACAGTGTTCCTGCTCTATTTCCAGGGCATCTGATCAATGGGAAAAATGAGAAGTAGAAATAAACAGAGAGGACAGAGAACTGAGCAGGCAACGGGGCTCAGAGGAAAAGTGAGTAAAGCAGAGGAAATGATTTTCAAAGTAAATACAGATATGCAGGGAAAGAAAGGCCGATGCTCTGCGGAGAAGAAGTGTCTGAGTGTCTCGCTCTGGGCCTGGGTCAAGCCGGGGAGCCTGCTGGGGCTGCACTGAGCAGTTTTTTCTGGGGCCTGGCCTCTCAGTAAGCCCTGCTGTCAGAGGCAATGCCAGGAACAGGCGAGATGCAACGCAGTCAAGGGAAGGAGGTCGAACCTCCAGGAGAAAACAGCCCAGTGACATGGGAGCTGCCAGCAGGCCAGGCAGCCACAGGGCCCTGCAGGATTTTACTGGGAAGAAAACATGGGGTTCACAGAGGAAATGGGTCCCATCATTAAAGCAAATGTGGGGAAGACCCACCCAAGGGCATTGGGTCCCCTTGGAGACTCTGCAGGTTAAGCCTATGGTCTCCGCCCCGGGAAGCTTCCCCTCCATTAACCCCAGCACGCCCAGAACAGGATGGGATGTAGGCTGCATGGAAGTCATGATGGCTGCTCTGTGCAGCAGCGTTCTTTGTGGAGGGGCTGACCTGTGCATTGTAGGGTGTGGAGCAGAACCCCTGGCATCTACTTGTTAGATGCCAGTAGCACCCTCTATCCAGTGGGTCTTCAGACATTGTCACATGTCCCCTGGGTGGGGCACAGTTGTCCCCTGTTGAGAAACACTGCTACAGATGAAGCATTAAGACTCAGAAAGTCGATGTGGCACATTTGGGGTCACACAAGAAATTGATGCAAAGCAGGGAATGGAACCTGCTCACTATGGAGCTTTGAAGGCATCTCAGTTTTTCTGTGACCACGGTCTCAACTGAAGTGGGACAGCTGTGGAGAGTTTGGACCTAGTTCAAACCTGGGCTCTGCCCTTGACTTACTGCCTATGTCAGGGCAGCCACATTTCCCCGTTTAGTTGTCTCAGTGCCCTCATCAGTAGAAAAGCTTTGATGAGAACACTACGCACCTTACAGGGTATTGGACGAGTGGAACAAGATAAGCCAAGCAAAGAGCATAGTCCAAAGCCTTGCCGTGTGTAAGTTCTCAGTCGTGGCTAGTTTGGGCCCTTCTCTCCCGTCTACTGCACACGCGAATAAGCTGCTTTAGTTTCTTTTTCCTACATGGCTCCCTCTACATGGAATCCCCTCCACCAACTTCTTCGTATGACTAACTCCTTCCTGCCCATCAAGACCCAGTTTAAGTTTTATCTTCACGAAGCCGGCATGAGCCCCCATGCTAAGCCCCCAGTGGAGCCCCCAAAGCACTGGGCTTACCACATTATAGGTGTTGAAATGTCTGCGTTTGTGTCTGTCTTCCTAACCAGACTTACTATAAGCAAGTAGGTCAGGGACCCTATGTAATTCATTTATATGCCCCTGTGGCACTCAGTCAATGGGTAGAACTCCTCTAGGTAAAGATGGGAACGGTGGGTAGCCTGCTGGGTGGGGAGAGCCTTCAAAGGACAAATGGTCTAGATGTCAGAGCATGAGGAGGGTGCTCAGAGAAGTCTGCAGTTGGTTGGAAGGCATGAGTGGCAGGTTGGGGCTCCTACAGAGGCCCCCCCATGACAGTCTTGTACTCGGTTCACCAGCCAATGGGAGGCTGTCACATGCCTTTGGTGATGAGTGGTGGGGGAGGCTGTGGAGTGGCTTGATCAGGACAACATCATGGGAAGATGAAACTGGCAGTAGTTGGGACTAGTATAAATTGGACCAGTTAAGTTACTTAAACAACTGCAGGAGAGAGGTCCTGGGACCAAAGCTATAAATACAGCTGTAAAACATCCTCAAGTTTAATCAAAATGTTAATATTAGGAGAATGTTGCCAAATCGATCATTGATTGTTTGCGGGACATGAAATAGAGGAAGAACCCCCAGAAGTGGTTTGAGTATTTATGGCTATAAGTAGGCTGTTCTGCTAGTGAGGATTGTTGCATAGGGGAGTGGGATAGCAAAGAAAGTTCTGGAATCTTCTCTGGAGATCTTGAAAAGATAGAGGTGGCCCTCCCCAGTGAGGGTTGGTGAGGTGACCTGTCTGAGGTTGGGTAATGAGGCCAGAGGGGAGGGGGCATGGCAAGGCTGGGAGACACAGGACACACGTTCCTATCTCTCTGTTTTAGAACTCTAGATCATTGCTCACCCTTTGAATGAGAAAGCCCAAATAATGTCTCAGACCCATTAGGTCTTATTTTGAAGGAGAACGATTGAGCACCACAGCCTGCAAACGGGGGGGACTGTGTGAGGACTGCATGGAGAAGCCAGGTTCCACTGTACAACAAAGAGCAATACCAGAGACAAAGCACCTTGAATATTCTGGAAAGAAGAAGGTTTAAATAGCTGTTTCCACAGATCCCTGCAGCTGTGAAACTCAGACACATCCTAGACATAAGTGCAGCCTCGTCTCCTTCCAGACCCCACATATAAGTTCTAGCTCAGGCCGTCTGTCGGCCTCTCTTAAGTCACAGCCACATTTTCATCTTTGAGTCTCATATAAATATTTGTAAAAATCAAAGAACAAATTCAGTCTCCTTACCTGGTTTGGTGTAAGAAGCCCGGGTCTGCGGCTGGGATGGGAGCCTTCTTTGGGTCTGAGGCTGCTGCTCAGAAGAGACAGAGGGCCCTGCAGCCGAGACAGGGCCCTCTGGCATTCTGATAGATTAAGGAGAGCTGGTAAGCAGCTACAGAAAGAAAACAAAAGCACATCTCAACTCCAAAGTCAGTGCTTACCGTGTTCTCCTCTCCAAGTGCAGCTGTGGTCTGGCCAGCCGGGAGCCTTGTGTGATCTCGTAGGAGAATGGCAGGAGGGAGAAAATGCGCTTCTGGCCTGGACTAGGCCCTTTGCCCTCACCTGGGCTTTCAGGAAGGGCGCTGGGGTCCTGAATTATTGATGCCTGCCTAAGTAAATGGTGTAGAAAACAGGAGGTGCCCCCTCCCCTCCCATCGCCAGGAGGAACAGAGGAGGAGGGAGCACTTCTTGCAGTGAAATTTAAACAGGATACTCATGGAGACCTGGGCCAAGTGCATCCCACCCACGGAGCCTCCTCTATAGAGACCCTCTCCTGTCTGCTTCGGAAATTAAGACTGTGACTAATGGGCTGGAAGATGCCACAAATTAAGATGCTCTGAGCTAATGCAAAAATAAACATGATGCTAATATTTGTAAATGAAATGGAATTTTTGAAAAAACAACCTTTAAGAGCGTAAAGAAAGAAAAAAGGGAAAGGGAGGAACCCACAGCTTCCGTATCTTGCCTGATGAAATGAGCGAGGAAAGGAGGCCCTTTTTCAGGATTCCCCGACAGATGGAATGAAGGGTGTAGGATGTGGAAAGGATGAATGAAGGTGAGAGAGAGAAAACGACATGACTCTGAGTGGCGGCAGGGGATAGGTAAGATGGGAACCAGTTGACCATACTTATCGTTACGTTTTCACACATTTGCTGAGCACTTTTAACGTCTAAACTGGACCAGAGCAGGCAATAAAAATGCAGGGACACCACCTACAGGGCGTCGAGGCCTGCCTCTTGGTGAGCTGTCTAAGCACTGAGCAAGCTACCGCCATGGGGGCTTGTCCCTCTCAAAGGCGCCCATCACAGGGCTTGGTGCTGGTGTGCTTATGCGTGCCTTCAACCAACATGTCCAGAGAGCCTGCTGTGCGCCTGGCACAGGCTGCATTGCCTGCGCGGAGGTGAATATAGCGTGTTTAAGGAGCTCATAGTCTAGTCATAGGAGCAATTGAGAACATACGACTGTTGGCTTAAGCACCTCCATTTACTTTGAGCAACGGGAGTTAAGTGAACACATTTCACGCTTCCCCACAGCTCTTACCACGCCTTCGGAGGTTTCAGACCATCGCTGCTGCCAAAAGCAGCCCACCAGGGACACGCACGATGTTTAAAAGAGGAGTTTTGTATTTCCTCCATAGAGTTGGTTAGGAAATGGTATTCGAAGAAGTGGGGTTATGCAAATAAAAATAAGATGTTAAACGAAGAGAAAGACACACATCAGCAAAGCCGATGCCGTCCATCATGTGTTCCCTGCACAGATACTACTGAGTCCTCATGTCTAAGATGCTGGACAAGGGGCTGAGCCTGAACTAAGGTCAGGAAGAGCCGGGAAGATGTTTAAGAGGCACCCAGGTCATCTGGGGGTTTTTGAAGCAGTATGGAGTGTCACGCACTGAACAGAATGCAGGGTGCTTAACACCACCAATGCACAGATAATCAGTGCTGTAATGTTTCCGGGTGATAAGGGAGACGTTCACCAAGGAAGGGTAAAGCTGAGGCCTTGAAGGGTCAGTGAGAATTTGAAAGCAAAAATAGGAAGGGAGAGCACCTGAGGAGACGGGGAGGGTGGGGGTGGGGGCGGGAAGCAGACCGGGCAGGACCCACTGAACGGCCTTGGGAAAATGAAGCCCAGTCTGCCGGACACACAGCAGTTGCACCCACATCCCCGTGCCCCAGCGCCGAGGCATGGGGCTGGGGGCTGCAGGAGGCTGCTTCCCAAATGCCCTGCTGCTCTTGCGACCTGCTCCGCACCCCAGTCCGGTCTCTGTGGAATGGCCAATGTGGTCTTAGTTAAGCATAAATTAGATCATGTCATGCATCCCTAAAAAGGAGGCCCACGTACTTCTTAAAATCACTCATCTCTCTCTCCCACTTGGTGAATCTGCTCCAGTCTTAGTGGTCTTATTTCTGTTCTTCACGCTGACCAATCGCATGCTTCATTACGAGCTTTTGACTCCCTTTGCCAAGAATGGCCTGCCCCTGCCCCTTGAATCTGTGGCTCCCCTTCAGTTCTCACCCCAAGAACTACTTATGAGTGCTTTTGGGGACCCCCAAGGGGGTAGGTTCTGGGGCTACAGATCAGGGAGCCTCTGGCGATAGCTGGAGCACCACCTCTGCAGGGACACCCCTGGATCCTCCGCACGAACCCTGCTGCTCCCTGCCCTTTCCGCCATATTGCTTTCCTTCATACTGTTTCTCACCAGCTGTATTTTTGGGCGCATCTACTTGTTTGCTTGTTTGCTGTCTTCCTGGTAGAAAGTGAGCTCTATAAGTACTCGCATTATGTCTTATTTTTTGGGCCTCAGTTTCTAGCAGGGCACCTGGCACATCAAGAGCTCTCAAGAAGTAATGTTTAATGGATAAATGGGTCACAAGGCTTGAAGCCTGGAGAGGTTGATTAGGACCATAATGTGGAACGTCCTACTTTAAGGAACACTGTAACCGTGTTCATGTATGTGCTGGGCTCTCTCTAGGTGCCTATGGACACAGTTGGGAATAAGACACGGGAGAGACCTGGGGTGGTGGTGAAGGCCTCTAGCTGACACAGGTTGGTTTACGCCCTGAGTGAGTTTCCACTTGTGACACAGTGACTATGAACCACGTGTATTTCTTCAGAAGCCCAGATGCTCCGTGTTTTCCTTTTGGAGAATCATTTCTCCTCTGCTTCAGGAGGCTCACGAGTGTTACGGACTGCTGGCCAAGGGTGGCATGTCTGCAGGGGCAGTTCCCACAGAACTCGGCACCTCTGGTGGTCTGAGAGGGGCTCACTTCTGCTGGGAGATGCAGAGGCTCTGCAGCCTGTCCCCTGGCAGTGCCTGCGTGCCGGTGTGGCCCTCCCACTCTGCGCCATGCCAGGTATGGTCTGCAGACTCTGACTGGACTTCCACATGGGTTTTGGCTGTGAGGGGCAACTGATGTCCTAAACAGACAATTTTCTAATAAGACTTGTTAATTGGTTTGCTTATAGTCATCTATTAACTATCCTGGCAGGCTCTTACCCTTGTAAGAATTCCCTTCCTAAAGCCCATGGACTCCAAAGAAAATAGGAATGGGTTTTCTGTAACAACACATGTTCCATAAACTCCAGTAAGTGGAAAAGGAATGGAACAGGAGTGGTCCAGATGGCTTATAGCAGTGTCTTCTGTAGAATCTTCTATCATTAAATGACCAGATGCCAAGACCATTGATTGCTCAGAGAGGCGGAGGAGGCTGAGGACCACAGGGACAATCCCAGGGTGAGGGGACTCAGTCAGGGCCAAAGGGGTCACCTACAGTCCCAGGACCCTGGCAGCAAAGGTGCATTGGGGGGCAGGGGCTCACACAATCCAGCGGAGTGATGGGCTGCTTCAACATGTGTCGTGTCATCACAGAATCACAATCTCAGACTAGAAAATACCCCCGATTCCATCTAATCTACCCTCTCATCCCTCTTTGACGTATGCTTCTCTGAGTCATCTGGGTAAATAAGATAACAAAGTATCCTCGTAGGGAGTCAGCAGCAGATTGTTGGTTCTGTTGAATTTCAAAATGTTGGGGGTAGGTAGCAGGAATCCATCTATTTTGAAAATTGACATCCCGAAAGCACTGCAGTGGTGCTGTTCTTCCTGATGCCTCTTTCAGTCCATCAACCCCCTCCCACCCTGCAGTGAGTGTTTGCCCCTAACTGCATCCCGGGCACAGGGCTATGAGAACAGAACCCTCAGTCTGAAGCCCAGCACCCCCCAGTCCTGCCTTGGGCTCCCACGTCTGCATGCTTCCTGGGTCACTCTGACCCCTGGGATGCACCCGCGTCCCTGGGCTCCCAGCAGCATGTAAGGGAGCTGGAGCAGCCCTGGTCTTATCCTCCTACACGCAGATGTGATGCTGCCCATAATGCCCTCTGGCTATGCTTCTCTGAGAGAGGCTGGAAGCTCTGCTTGGCCCCGAAATAACCCCACTGACCCCACATCCTGCAGAGAGCGGTACAAGCTAAAGCAAAGGAAGCCAACAAGCCAACAGCTGTTTGTTCTCATACCATGCTGGAACCTTCATAGGTTCTAGGGTACCGTCCTTAATTCTCCAAAGCCACTTGAGAGGAGTAGGTTTCTGTGGTTACAGGCGGGCTCTATAAAGTTGGAGAGCAGGATTCATACCCCTGCTTTGCCGAGTCCCATAGGCTCAGGTTCCTCATCTGTAAACCATCAGTGATAAGAGCGCCTTCATCTTGGGGCTCTGGTGAGGACGTGTACCTCTTGGTAAAGTGCCTGCCCACGCTAAGTGCAAATAAATGGGCATTGTGACTAGTTTGCTGGCAAGCTTGCTCCTCTTGGTATCCCTGGGTCTGTCTGACAGATGTAGAAAGCCCGAGCCTGCCTCTCTTTAGCACTCTTTACCACAAGGTTGTCAGAAAAGCAGCTGAAAACAGCAAACACAATGAACATCCCGTTAATGGGACTATGGTAGCTGAGATTTACTGACCCACTAGATTCCCACTCATGGGCTGTCTTTCATCTGTCCCCTGATTGCTGAAGTGGTGGAGATGTTTGGGTGCAGCTTTGTCACTGGTTTCTGTGGCATGTGACAAGTGTCTGTGCTTTGACTTCTCCCTAGGCTCCATCATGGCCAATAACTTGAGACCTTCTGAAAGCCCCACCCTCTTTGGCTGTGTCTTATTTACGGATTTCATTTCCCATCTCCCTCCTACTCATAGCCTCAATCCAAAGGAAGGCAGAACTCCTCAGCCACTTTCAGGAGATACCACCATTGTACATTCTTTTCCCCTTTCTTTCCCCTTCCTCTCTGTACATTCTTCCACACGATGTCAGCTCCCGTCTCTTTTCCCCTTTCTACACATCAGAAAGGTATTTCTGTAGAAATACCCATGGGTTTTCTCTCCCTAATCAGTTTTTTGGTTTTTCCCTTTCCCTGGTGTTGCCTATGTCATTCCTGCTTTTGACAAGCTGAGAATATGCTGTCAAAGTTGATATTAAAACTTTCATTGTGGCCATCTTATCCTTGATATCATCCTTGGTGATCTGGCACCAGAGGCTCAGTGGAAATTAATTCAGGTCAATGTCCTTGAAAAGGGAGTGCTAAGTGTGATTCAAACAGCAGCTCATACTCTTCTGAGAGATAAACAGCTTCAGCTGATTGGCCCCGAATGTGGCAGAGCCATTCAGCCAGGGAGTTGGAGGAGGTTCCAACTGAGAGCTAAAGTACAAAATAATTCAAATGGGGCATTCGAGAGTAAACCCAAGGGATGGCCATATTCCGGAGCTTAAAACATAGCAAAGTTCAGCATTAAGACCATATCACTGCGTTGCAAACACTCTGTGTGGTTCGTATTACCCAGAAGTAGTGAAATGGGTGTCTAACAAATTGCTCTTGTCTCGAGTCAAGGCCAGCAGGAAATTGCCAACATATCAGCCAAACAGCCTACCTTGTGCTGCCTGCATAGATTCAATCACCGACGATTCAAATTGGACGAAAGAAGGTAGAGTGATCAGGTTTGCTTCATCAGCTTAGAATCCTTATGTCTTAATAATTAAGATACAATTCCAAGAAACAAAAATTTCAAGTATATTCTGAATTGTAATAAATAACTAAAGAGAAGTCTCTTCCATTAAATATTTATTTTAAAAAATTGACAGGCAGGTTGTAAAAATAATGGATTAATCACAAAATAAAATGTGAAGCATTAGCCCTTCCAACACCTGTCTCAGTGAGTTAAGTAGAAGTTCTGTCTAATCCCACTAATGTCCCAATGGACACCCTTGGGTGTCCTCTCCCTTCTATGAAAACTGATCAGCGTTGTGCAAAGTGACCCTGACCCTTACCCACAGCTAATTGGACCAGGGAGGAAATGTGGCCCAGCCTGAGCCAATCATCTTCTCTGAGAGGGTCTCTAGGGCTACCTGTGGCAGCAGCTCTGGACCGGGTGCAGAAGAGCAGAGAAAGTCAGCTATGTAGACAGAAAGAAATGAATGAAGAACATGAAGAAAGAACCAAAAATGAGATTCCCTGCACTGCCAGGAGACGGAAGGGGTAATTTGTGTTGATAGCTTTATAGCTCGTGGTTCCTGTCTCTTACAAAGCCTGGGCATACCTCCCTCCTGGGATCTTTGAGATGCCTCCACATACTTCCAATTACATTGCCTGAATCTTGGATGATTCACGTGAATTTCTATTCCTCAGAAAAATCCTGGCCAAGAAATTTTTTTTAGGATTCCCCTTTGGAGTCTGTATTAGTTAGGGCATGTATCGCTTGTCACTCTAATAAACAATCCTCAACAGCTCAGTGATTTAACGTAGTAAAAATACATGTCTTGCTCACACTACAGATGGGGGTTCTCAGTGAGGGGCTTTCCACACGGCCACACAGGGACCTTCCCTCTTGGGCCTCACCATTCTTCAGGATCTCCTGCTACCTGTTAGGATTTTTACATCAAAGGAGAGAGTTGTGGAGCATCATGGAAAAGTTTTCATGGGCCAGGCCTACAAATAGTCTGTATCACTTTTTCCCACATTTTTTAGACATGCTTACATGTCTAATCACATGGGAGAAAGAAAAATGGATGTTTTAGATTTAATGACAATAATAAGAAATTTTAAAACAACAAGAACAATAGTTATAGCAGTGGCTGGTCTTTGAGACTTTCTATACAGAGACTGTTAAGTATTAGGTTGGTGCATACGTAATTGCGATTTTTGTCATTATTTGTAACGGCAAAACCCGCAATTACATATGCACCAGCCTAATAGTTTTATCCTACTTTTATCATCGTAACAAAAGTTTAGAGCAAGTAAGCGAATTACCTCAAAGTACAAGCCTCTATGTGACTGGTGTTCAGACTCCAGAGACCAAGATTACCTCTGCTGAACAGTACCAAGCACACATATTATCTGTATATTGGGGGTAAGAAGCCCAGGCTAGCCTCCTGGAGGCTGAGAGACCACGTAGTGCGAGGGGTTTGGCTGACAGCCAGAACCAACCACCACGCATGCGAGTGAGACAATATTTGGCCACCAGACTCCACCAAGCTGGCAGCTGACTGTTGCCACATGACTGATCCCAGGAAAAGACCAGCAGAAGACTCTGCAAGCTGAGCCCTGTCCAAATTGCCAACATATAGAATTGTGAACCAAAAAAATGATTGTTATTTTCATTTCATATATATATATATTTTTTTCACATTTTAAATTTATTGATGATCCATCTCTTTAAAGCACTTAGTCCAAATGTTTTGACTTGGCTTATAAAATCCTTTTCATTCAAGACCCAAGGTACCTTTCTCTCGGGTGGTAGCTGTCCAAGTTGAAACCTCTTCTTCAGTCTGGCAGTGGAATATCTAACCCTACCCGCATATAAATAAGGATGCTTTGGCTACAAATTTTGCCACTAAAAGATCCAAGGCTGCAAAAAATGGGCCATTTGACCAGATCTTGAACTTTAACAACTCTTCAACTATCTAGTGTTGCTAATGATACTTCAAAACAAAACAAAACAAAGCAAAACAAAACAAAAAAAGCTACTCAAAATAGATCCTTCATTGATGTTTAACTTAAAAACTGTGAAAACAGGTGATGTTTTGACACATCTATGAATTTGTTAATTTTTAGGTTAAAGGAAATAATTTTCTTTAATCTTTAGTAACAGATGAAAGAAACTGATAGATTCTGGGCCTAGGACAAGGAAAAAAGGTGAGCCTGGAGCATCTCGTACTGACAGAGTAAGGACGTGCTAGAAAACCAAAGGGACCCAGGTGACAACCTAAACGAACTCTCAGTGGCCAAAGCTGGAACAATTTGAGCAATAAAATAAACAACACAGTTGTGGATTATAACCTAAAGTATAAAATAAATATCCATGAGTCCATATTGATATAAGTAAATAACCAAATAAGTAAAAATTGGGGAGGGAGAGACAAATCTTCTTTAAAGAATTAGAATAATATACATAGCTCCTCCTCCTCTAGGAAGTGGAGCTTAATCTTACCGTGTCCTTTTGAGGGTGGGCTAAGCTTAGTGACATGCTTCCAGAGTAGGGAGGAGTAACTCTACAGGGGAGAAATATGGCGAACCTTGGTCAGGTGGTCAATATTAGCATGATAATGATGTCATGTTGATAGCAGGGACCGCAGATGTGGTGTGATGAGAAGGACATTTCGTCTCTGTGATAGTCCTTCTTAAGACCCATAATGCCAGTCTAACCATGAGAAAAACATCAGACAAACCAAATAGAAGGAAGTTCTACAAACACTTGACCAGTACTCCTTAAAACTGTCAAGGTCATGAATAAGAAAGACTGTCTGAGAAAGTAACAGACAGGAGGAGACTAAGGAGAGATGATGACCAAATGTAATGTGGGGTGGGACCCTGGAGCAGAAAGAGCACATTAGTGGGAAAAGTGTTGAAATCTGATTTAAAAAGGTATAGTTTAGTTCCTAGCCATGTCCCCATGTTGGGATCTTGGTTGTAATAAACGTACTATGGCTGTGTGAGATGTGAACTATAGGGAAACTGGGTGAGGGGTATATGGAGAGACTCTGTACTATCTTTGCAACTTTTCTGTAAATGTAAAACTATTCTAAAATAATTTTTTTGTTTAAAAAGCTTGCTCTCATTGTCATTAGCAAGCACAGCAGGATGTTTGAATGCTTTGGAGTCATTTAAATTGACATAGTTTAATGGATGTTTTCTGTCTAATCCTGTTTCTCTCATTGCATATGGTCAATGGTGAATTATTCTTCATTATTGGGTCATTCGAACTATTGCATAACTTGAAATTATTTGCAATATCACTTTGAGAGCACTTATATTTGAGCGATCTGGGTTCAAAATTAATATTTATAGCCTCTACAAATCTTCATGTTGCATATAAAAGGATTCAGTTGGATTCTTTTTAGATGTGTTTTGTTTTCTTTCCAAGTGAGGTAGTAAATATTTCTAGTTTTCACCTAGCATGACCTGAGAATGTGTACAGTAAAAGTATAAATGAGAAGATAAACGAAACCTACTTGATGTTCACTGAGTATTCTTTTATTAAAAACTTGGTTCCATACATTGAAGGCTCATAGACCTTCAACTTTACAAATAATTTTTAATACATGTGCTATTTAAGTACTTGCATTGCTTTACTAAGTGATGGCAATGATTTTCTTCCAATCTTTAATAGAGGGCTCTAAAACAAAAAAATAAAGCTTCTACATGGCTATGTCAGGGATCTTCGGATTCTTCTAAGTCTGACTCGGTTGATGGATAAAGAGTAATAATCAGTGCCTAAATATAATTATCTCCCAGACTTCCAGCTATAGAGAAAGGTTTACCAATTTATCAAGATAGAATGTTTAAACTAAGCTCATATTTGCTTTACTTTGTGTACATAAACAGAACCAGTAGGATGTGTGTGTGTAAAGAGATTTATTATAAGGAATTGGCTCATGTAATTATGGAAGCTGGAGAGTCCAAAATTAGGGTAGGCCAGCAGTCTGGACACCCAGGAGAGCCAGTGTTCTAGATCAAATATAAAGGCAGTTTGCTGTAGAACCAGGGAGAGCAGGTGTTGTGGAAGAACTCTGAAGGCAGTCTGCTGGAGAATTCACTCTTCTTAGGGAAAGCTGGTCTTTGTTCTATTCAGACCTTCAACCGATTAGATGAGGTCCACCCACATTAGGGAGATCGATCTGTTTTACTCAGAGTCCACTGATCTAGATGTTCATCTCATCCAAAACACCCTCACGGAAACACCCAGAATAATGGTTGGCCAAATATATGGGCACCTTGTGGCCCATATTGACACATGAAATTAACCATCTCACTGAGGATCACTTTATCAATTGGAGTATCAAGAATAAAGAATAAAGGTCTGTGTGCCTAGATCTGTACCAGATCAGCTGTGCTCCATGGAACCCTTACTTCAACATTCCAAAACATCTTTATCATCTTTTATTTTCATAGATGACTACACAGAAGCTTCCAGAGTTACTTGCCCATAACTGCACACCTAGGAATTAGATGAGCTCTGATTTGAACCCAGAATTATCTGTTTCCAAACGCCATGCTATTTCCTGATGGGTGAACGTCTCTCATTGTGCTTTTTGTGTTCCAGGTATCTTAGGTCCCAACCCTTGCCCAGAAGCCTGGACCAGCATACCTGGTTCCTGTAATTCCTTCTGTGGATTGGCCAGCTTGGGAGTGAGCTGGGGTGGAGGGGCAGTTTTTCAGAGAAATCCTGGCCTTAGCCCAGCCTGGGAGAGAACAGTAGTCTTTGATCCACATAATTCTCTTCACATAAAGAATTGCTCAGAATAGATTCAAGTATGTTCATTGATTGTCAAGGATTTTCATTGTTGTTGTTATGTGCTTGTTTTTGTTTATTTTTCATTCAGTTCCATTCAGCATTTGTTGTTTTAGGTTCTCTATTAAATCCTGAGGATTCAAATTATCTTTTGGTAATGTGCAATCTGCAGATCCATATGAATTTTATTTATTGGAATGGAAAATACAGCCCTTGTAGTGAAAATAAATCTGAACACATTCTTAACTATCACCATCTTATGTAGGATGATCTATGCTAGTAATCACACAAAAAACTCCCCAAATCCCACTGGCTTAACACAAAAAGTTCATGTCTTGTCATTCAAAGTCCATCATTAGTTGTTCTCCATCTGATGACTCAGGGATCCAACCTTCCTTCACCTTGTAGACCAGCATCTCCCCATATGGCTTAAGTGATGGCAGAATAAGGACCCCAAAATATGTCCATATCCTAATTCCTAGGACCTGTGTATGTTACCTTATACTGCAAAATGGACTTGGTAGATGTGATTAAGGTTACAAGCATTGAGATGGAAATTATCCTGGATTATCTGAGTGGGCCCAATCTAATCACATGCCTTAAAAATAGAGGACATTTCCAAACTGAGTCAGAGAAAGATGTGACCACAGAAGAAGGGCCAGAGAGATGTTTTGTGAGGAGCACTTGACCCCCATTACTGGCATAGAAGATGGAAGCAGGGGTCATGAGCCAAAAAATGCAGGTGTCCTCTAGAAGTTAGAAAACTCAAGGAAACTGATTCCCCCCTAGGACCTCTGGCAGGAACTCTGTCTTGCCAACACCTTGATTTTAGCTTAGTTGGACCCGTGTTGAACTTCTGACCTTCAGAGCTGTAACATAATATTGGGGTGTCGGAAAAGTCATGACACATTTTTGCAACGAAAAACATAGAAAAAATACGTCATGATTTTTCCGACGACCCAACACATTTGTCTTGTTTAGGGCACCAAGTTTGCAATTATTTGTTTTAGTAGGAATAAGAAATACAATGGGCCGGGCGAGTGGCGCGTTGGTTAAGAGCTGGCTTGGGATGCTGGCTCTGTGCAGCAGGGACCCTGTTCGGATCCCACATATGAGGGCCAGTGACACTGCCCTCTACAGCTAAGATGGTGATCAACAGCTCAACCTGGAGCTGGGATGCTATGAGTCGCCGGCGACGGCGTAGGCTGCAGCCCCTGCTGCAGTGGGCTGCCATAAGCTACCGTGTGTAGCCAGCAGCCAGTGTGAGCAGCCAGCAGCTGCAGTGAGTGGCTGTCCAGAGGCCGGTGGCTGATCTGCCTCACCCGGACAGAGCACAATGATAATACCAACATGGGCCAGTGAAGCCACATCCTCCACAACTAGACTGAAGAACAAAAGGACAGCAACTTGTCTGTTCCCCTCCCCCAATTCCCCAATAAAATCTTAAAAAAAAAAAAAGAAAGAAAGAAATACAGCTTCTGAGTCTCTCTGGTAGGTAACTTTGGGGTGGAGGACACACACAGAATTTTCGGTGCCCAAGAACAAAAGGGCTCATTTCCTCTTTTTGTTAGACCCTGAAGAACTCAGCCACTTCAAGTGAAACTGGGACTCTTGGGAAATGTGGAGGAGCAACAGGCATTTAGTGAGCACCAATGTTCTCTGCCCAAAGCACCGAACACCCTTTTGGGCACATGGTGGGCACACATTAATAATGAATAAAAGAATCAGCAATTATACAAATGAACTGGATCTCAATTGCCTAAATGTATGTAGAGGAAATGTAGTTGGATTAGAAGCATCACACACAAAACAGATGGACTGTTTTTCCTTCATTTCTCATTTCTTTCTTCTATCCTAGGCCTGGAGTAACTATGGGAGGAGTGTGTAATTAGGTTTACAGCCATGTGCATAATTTTCAAAAATACTGTTCTCTGTCCCCAAATATTTTCCACGCTCTAAAGCCAAATTTAAACTCTCCATTATTCAAACACTATACTTTAGGTAAATGTGGATTCCCAAATGTGATTATTTGAAGCATATGACGCCAGTTAGGCCTGGTATGAAGGAGAGCTAATAATTGGTTATACAATTGAATTTCCTTGAAATGGACTTTGCATTAAGGAAAATGGGAAAGTGAAAATGTAATTGCCTTAATGTATTGAAGTAAGGAAATCCATTTGGAAGTTTTAGGGAAAGGTATAAGAATCCACTTTGGAAAACTATCTTCCGGCATCTTGGAGGTATGTGGGTAATGCTCAAAGTAAGTCATATACCCTTTGATCTGTTATGATTACAGATTCTAGATCTAGTCATACAAACATCGACAAGTTGCTATATGCTGTTACTCATTTTTTAAAAATTGAGTTGCAAAAGAGCACTTTCTATTAACATGTTAAAATTAGGTTTTTCTCTTATGTTTTAAATGGGTAACCCTTAAAACTTTCAGCTTTATATCTCAAAAGCTTCATTACATCATTTCATTTTTCATTTCACTTAACTGTCTCAATCCTTTGTGTCTCTGTTGGAAGTTGGCCAAGGCAATATCTGACTTGTGTTCGTTTCACAGGATCTGTTCTTGTTTTACTTTGAAATATTGATTTGCTCATCATTCCAAATTTAAATTCTGTAATGTACCAGTTTGTCTCTGGTACTTAAACACGTCTCAGGATATTTGCTAAAGATAAATATAAGATCCTGTTAAGTGAAATTTAGTAACAGATTCAGGGTTTTTGGAACCTAAAGCTTAAATTGCTAAAGGGCATCATTATTATTTCATAGTCTGGGCAGGAGAAGGGTCTTGCCAATATCAGAATGGGCCTGAGAACGAAGGAGTCCATTCTTTGAGCCACATTTAAAATTCTGTGTTCAAGTTCATTTATTCTTGGCAAAAGTCAACTTCCTGTTTTTAACGAAAATGGAGTTGAGAGACTCAGAAGTCTTATGAATATCAAGTAACAGTCTACAAAACAGAATTTTGCTGAGTAAAGTGAAAATGAATCATAAATACATGGGTTTTTGTAAGGATAAATGAAAAGAGGAATCTAAGAAATGTTTTATAAAAAGCTTTGGGGGGGAGGAGGAGAGAGAAGGGGGAGGAAGAGAAAGAGGAAGAGAGAGAAGATGGAGGAGGAGGAGGGAGGGGCATCAAATAGCACCAGGAGCAGGCCTGTGAGTGAAGACACCATTCTGGGAGTGGCTCCTCCGGCCCCAGTCACCCCATAGCTGCAGCCACGTGGAGCAGATGGGTCATCCAGTCCAGACCTGCCCCAATCCCAAATTCTCGACTCCCAAAACTGTGTTGGTTTAAGCTACTAAGCTCTGCTGGAGTTTGTCACACAGCAATAGGTAAGTGCAGCAAAGTTATGACAGTAGATTATTAAAGTAATAAGGACATTCCAGTAGAAAGGAAAATGTTTTCCTTGGGAATGAAACAAACAAACAAAGCAAAACAAAGCAAAGGAAAACAAAGCAAAGCAAAACAAAACAAAACAAAACAAAACAAAAAACAAAACCAGGCAGAGCTTTAGTATATTTATCTTTTGAGTGCAAACAGTTTTAAACTTTATACCATGAGGCCATCCTTGAAAACCCTAGATCCTATACGAAATCAGTTTTTGACTGTTGATAAGTCTAAAATTACCCCTTATTTCTTTTCTAAACACTTGGCCCACTCTTATCAATGACTGGGGACTCAACAGTGAAGAAAAATGTACAGTTCCTGCCTTCAAGGAATGAACAGTTGAGAGAAGAAGGCAAATATTTAAAAAATAGGAGCTGTGTCCTTCGGGTAAGAATGAACATAATGGGATACAGAGGATGCAGAGGGCGTGATGGGAACCTGGAAGAGAGAACAGGCAGCTGTGGAGGGATGTGTAGCTGTAGATACATTCAGGACTCTTTCAATAGAAAACAACTGTACACCTGCATAGTGTGTATTATTTACATTGTATACATTGTCACTCAAGTGTGTGAGTGTACGCCCAGATGTTTTGGGACTTATTTCCCCAAAACCATCTCCTTGGCATTCGATATCATTATTATTTAGATGTAATAAATTAGTCACCCAATGTTTCATTTCAAATTATTTTTATTAAATTTTAATATTATAATTAAAATTTAATATTTAGTAATGAGATGCCAAATACATGTTTTGAAAATATTTCTCGACTCAATACCTATGTTTTCTGATAAACTGACACACGGAGGTTATTTCTATAAGAAATTATACTATACACCTTATCCCCAGCACATAGCCTATTCCAGATGTTCTTTTTACATTTAGAAAAAATAAATGATGCATTTGTCAAGAAAGGTAGAGAAGCGATCCCTGCAGAGACTTGAGAACAAACCGTGTGTTCTTCCTCCCCATCGCCACCTCCATCTCCCTCCCAGGGAACCTGTGAAACATGACCCAGGAACACTGCATCTAGCTGCAGAATATTAACAGAAACATAATAAATACTAAGTCCTCTGTCCTTCCCACCTCATCCCCAGTATTTCCACGTGTCAGTTGTTAAATGGGTTGACCTCACTTCAGACTTTATTGCATATTGATTTAAGAAATGTGTCTGGTGAAATTACCCTTGCTAATAATATGTAGAAAGATTTTTAAAAGACTTGGGTACTATACAAATTTCATTTATATATAGTGTGCGTTTTATTATCTCAAAGACTGGAAATATAGTAACACTACTCAATGCCTTTCCAGCTTGTGAAATGTTAAGTTTCCAGAATCTTCTTCTAGTGCCCTTGCCACAACACTGTTTCTGGGAATAGCCACACAGACATGTAGGCTCTTATACACACACACACACACACACACACACACACACAGAGTCATTTGGTGGCTGTGCACATTTTTTCTATGTGTAGGATAATTAAACAAAGTGGGGGAAAAGGATTTAGAGATATGAAAACAGGCAACCTAGAAAGAAGTTGAGTTTGGGGTGAAGAAAAAGACTATGGAAAAGAAACAGCCAGACTTGTCCCATGTACCTGACCAAGTGCCTGAGCTTTATCTGGAGATGGACTCACAAGGAGTCACATACGGGGGAAGAACAATTTAAAAATGGGAGAGGCTGTCCACCTTCCTATAGAACTTTTCTCTTTTTTTGCTGCCAAATCATGTTTTATATCTGAGAATTTATTTATAGCTTGAACAATTCCTCCATTTCTAATTACCATTTATGTTCTCATCTTCTTTATAACCATTGCACAGTAGTTACACAAATTGTCTGCAATTGTCCTCAGACATAGGTCCTATAGAATTGTAATGCCTCTTCAGTAGGAATCCTTCCTGCAGCTAGATGAACAAATCTGAGCTCAATACTAAGTGATGATATCTATTCATTCATTTCCACAAGTGTTTCTTGAGTACCTACCTGCTCAATGGGCAAAGTGATGAGATACCACACTCTGTTGAGATACCAGCTAGAACATCAGTTAGCCATGGCCAAGTTCTCAGGATCAGGGTTCTGAAAACAGATGGTCCATGGCCAAGTCAGCTTGTCCCCAGTCCCCTTTTGGAGACTATTTCAACATCCTAAATGGTATCAGGAGACTGATAGGTAAGGAGGCACCCCTTGGCTGATGGGTTAATATTTGCCGGTGATTTTATTCCATTGAACTCACCCACAGGTCTGCTTTCTTTTCCTCTCTTTGACTAGTTGACACTTTTATGCTTTCTTTCATTGGACTTGGACCCACTCTGTAGAGGAGAGTCTCAACATTTTCAGTCTAGTTCTGTTTTCCAAGGTCAGCTCGGAGATTGAGATATTATTGACTCCTTGTTTTTCTCTCTTGGGTGAAGGCAAAAAAAGCAACTGTTATTTTCTGTTTGCTGCTCAATTAAATGTAATGACATTGTGGAAATACTTATGGGAAATATTTTCCTACAGATTTTTTTTCTTACATCCCAATTCTGTTCTGTGTTCAGACATGGAGATTAAGAAAACAAACAACCACAAGTTCTGAGAAACTTGGGGGAGGATTGCTTTCAGAACCTCCCTGGGTGGTTGTGACCAAGGAGAGCGTGACAAGAGGACACACACTCTAAGAGTCCAAAGTGACAGCAACAACCAAATCAGCAAGATTTAGGCTTGCTGTGTTATTGTGTGGGTACTTTAAAATAGGTAACTAAAAAACCAGAACTGAAAAGCTACTTTTTACTCACCTAGATTACCTGATGAATACATAGTTGGCAGTTTCGCCTCTCGGGACATAAACACATAGATATTGTTACTGGTAAATGCGATGACGCATTGAGCTAAATGTGTGTTTTTATTTCAATGAAACCAAAAACACTCAATGGAATTGGTTATAGTTTGACCACATTTTACAAAAACCCTTATCATCATTACTCTTATTTGCATACGAATAAAATATTTAACAATTGGGACAATAGCTCTTTCCAGACTACCTTGTTCTTTTTTATTTCTTCCATTTGCAAACATGGGAGAGATTTGTGTTTGAACGTACCAGCAGGCTTTGGCATGCATGTTTTGGTGGACAAAGCAATTCCCTGGCTTCTCCCACCCACCCATTTGCTCTCATTGTCCAGGCGCTTTGCACTTTGTTCTTTAAGTTTTGATCATTCAGCACCATAGCCCTTCTTAATTCACATGGCATCTCCTAGAAACCATCACAGTTGGGGGTGCACCTCCTGCACCTGCACAGCTTCCGTTTCTGATCACCACACACACAACTTCACCCTGAGGGACAGGGATGTTCACAGGGACATGAGTTCTTTTGGGGGTGAGCTTAGGACTGCTGTGGGGTACTTGTGGGGGGAAAGAAAGCATCGCCTCCTCTGTCAGCGTGTAGCACCCGGCTAGGCCTCCATAGCACACGGGACTAAGGGAAAATTCAGAACAGAATACTTACTAGCTTGTATTTGACGCTGTGTGTGTGTGTGTGTGTGTGTGTGTGTGTGTGTGTATTTACCAAAAAGGAATGTAACTTTTGGTTATGGCCGCCTGGAAGGGTTATCATGAAAATTGTAGAGAATGAGTACAGGAAGATGTATTGGTCTGCTGTAGCAATCTATTGCTACATAACAAATGACCCCAAAACTGAGTGTCTTAGAATAACTGTGCTGATTATCTCAGAGTATCTGTATGTCGGGAGTCTGGGAGTGACTCAGGTAGGTGTCTCTGGCTTAGGGTCTCCCACAAGACTGCAGTCAAGGTGTCAGCTGGGGCTTCAGTCACCTGAAGGCCCAACTAGGGAAGAATCTCCTTGTGAGCTCACTTACGTGGTGGGAGGCAGGAAGGCAGCAGGTCTTCCCAGGCCCAAGGGACCAGACAGATCTTACTGGTTGAGGAAGATTCCACTTAACAAAGTTCTGGGTAGCAGCGGGCAGTGCTACAGGTGAAGAGGATAGCAAGGTGATGGCCAGTGTCAAAAGGTTACTGGCTTGTCTCCAATTCAGTTGTTTCTATAACTATTTCTGGAAAGTGTCTTATTAGAGATTTGTGGCACGAAATCCACAAGTACAAAATCAGTTGTATGGTTAGAAATCTTAAGGTAGACTTGTTGTAGAAATGACTGACATACTTGGGTTGATGAACCAGAGACCTAAAATTGTAGATACCTAGAGTGCAGGGACCTGAGCTATATATGTCTGCTAAAGTAGACATTTGTTAGTGAGCATCTATTGAGCATCTACTATGTGCCAGATACTGTGCAAAGACGTTGACATACATCGGCTTATCAAATCCTCTTGACAAACTCAAGAGGGGAGTACTGTTGTCAGTATTATTATTTGAATTTCACACAGGAGATGCTGAGCTTTAGAGGGGTCAGAAACCTGTTCAAGGTCACTGTTTTAGTTTCCTGGGGTGGCTGTACCACGGCACAAACTATCATGACACCACAAACTGGGTGACTGAAAACAACAGAAACTCATTCTCTCTCAGTTCTGGAGGCTGTAAGTCTGAAATCAAAGTGTCAGCAGGGCCAGGCTCCCGCTGAGACAATTTGTAGACTCTTTCTTTGCTTATGCCTAGCTTCTGGGAGTGATGGTCAGTCCCCGCATTCCACTGTTTGCAGCTACATCATTCCAATTTCTGCCTGTGTGGTCACATGGGCTTTCCTCTGTCTGTGTTCACACGGCAGTCTCCACTCTGCGTGTGCCTGGGTCCAAATTTTCTTCTCCTTACAATGACACCCATTCTATTGGATCAAGGCCCACCCTCATGACCTCATCTTAACTTGATGAACTCTGCAAAAATCCCATCTCCAAATAAGGGCCCCTTCACAGATATTGGGGGTTAGGACTTTAGCGTACTTGTGATGGTTCATTTTATGGGTCAACCTCAGTGGGCCAGAGAGTGCCAACCTGGAACACTGTTCTGAGTGTATCGGTGAGGGTGCTTCCAGATGAGGTTAATATTTGGGTCAGTTGAGTCAGGCAAGTAGATGGGCCTCCCCAATGTGGGGGCGTCATCCAGTCCATGGGGGGCCTGAATGGGTCAGAAAGTGGAGGAAGGAGGAATTTGTCCTTTTTTTCCCACCTCACTGCTTCAGCTGAGACATCACACATATCTTCTTTTGTCCTTGGACTTGGATTTAAGCCATCAGCTTCCCTAATTCTCAGGTCTTCAGACTCCAACTGAATTATACCACTGGCTTCCCTGGTCTCTGCTTGCAGATGGCAGACAGTGGGACTGCCTAGCCTCTATGTCACGTGAGCCAATTCCTCAGGATAAATCTTCTGGACACATATGCTCTTGGTTCTGTTTCCCTGGAGAACCCTGATTGATACAGTATATTTCGGGGAACACAGTTCAACTCAACAGTCATAAATGACCGAGCCCACTTACCTGGGCTTGACCTGACAGCCCAGCCCGTCTTCTAACCAGTGTGCTCCATTTTCTTAGCCAGCCTTAGATAGCACTTGCCCAGGTGTGACTTGCTATTTTGACATGTTCTCTTTCATAACAATGGTCTTAGCTGAAATTGAGAGGAAAACCACTTGAATTAATTCCCAATGATGAAAAGTGAAAGTATTTTAAAAGCATTTATAATTTTTTAAAAGTTACTAACTGATTATCTTTTAATTTATTTAGGGCTAATGTAGCTGGGGAGAACATAATAGAGATTGGCCTGACTAGCTTAGGTCAAGTTGTGAGATCATCAGAGATTCTTTGATATGATAAAGAACCACTTTTTTTCCCCTAGAATAATCTAAAAATTTGAATTCATAATTAATGCTAATTATCAAGCTTGGGGGAGAACTATTTGATATTGCAGTACTAAGCATCATAATTGTGCAAGTATATATTATATATATATATATATATATATATATATATATATATATATATATATATAATTTTTTTTAATGTGAAAATAAATACAACTTTTTCCTAAAGCTACCAGGAATAGTAGGGGAGGCCCTGGAAGCAGAAGACAAAGGAACAAAGAGATAATGAAACTGTTTTTCCCGGATATGAAC